>NC_136483.1:85362716-85425216 GCF_053919585.1 Euprymna scolopes
AGATCAAATATTTAAAAACGATTTTATAAATAGGAATAAATAATTTAATCAGTGATATATGAATAAATATTTACTTACCTAATGATTTTTGAATAAATATTTACTTACCTACATACATAATGATATATGACTAAATATTAACTTACAATTGATATATAAATACATATTTACTTACCTAGTAATGTATGAATATTTACTTACCTAATGATATATGAATAAATATTTACTTACCTAATGATGTATGAATAAATATTTACTTACCTATTAATGTATGAATAAATATTTACATACCTATTAATGTATGAATAAATATTTACTTACCTAATGATATATGAATAAATATTTACTTACCTAATGATATATGAATAAATATTTACTTACCTAATGATGTATGAATAAATATTTACTTACCTATTAATGTATGAATAAATATTTACTTACCTAATGATGTATGAATAAATATTTACTTACCTAATGATGTATGAATAAATATTTACTTACCTAATGATGTATGAATAAATATTTACTTACCTAATGATGTATGAATAAATATTTACTTACCTATTAATGTATGAATAAATATTTCCTTACCTATTAATGTATGAATAAATATTTACTTACCTATTAATGTATGAATAAATATTTACTTACCTAATGATGTATGAATAAATATTTACTTACCTAATGATGTATGAATAAATATTTACTTACCTAATGATATATGAATAAATATTTACTTACCTAATGATGTATGAATAAATATTTACTTACCTATTAATGTATGAATAAATATTTACTTACCTAATGATGTATGAATAAATATTTACTTACCTAATGATGTATGAATAAATATTTACTTACCTAATGATCTATGAATAAATATTTACTTACCTATTAATGTATGAATAAATATTTACTTACCTAATGATGTATGAATAAATATTTACCTACCTAATGATGTATGAATAAATATTTACTTACCTAATGATGTATGAATAAATATTTACTTACCTATTAATGTATGAATAAATATTTACTTACCTAATGATATATGAATAAATATTTACTTACCTAATGATGTATGAATAAATATTTACTTACCTATTAATGTATGAATAAATATTTACTTACCTAATGATGTATGAATAAATATTTACTTACCTAATGATGTATGAATAAATATTTACTTACCTAATGATGTATGAATAAATATTTACTTACCTAATGATGTATGAATAAATATTTACTTACCTAATGATATATGAATAAATATTATCTTACCTAATTATGTATGAATAAATATTTACTTACCTAATGATATATGAATAAATATTTACTTACCTAATGATATATGAATAAATATTTACTTACCTAATGATGTATGAATAAATATTTACTTACCTATTAATGTATGAATAAATATTTACTTACCTAATGATATATGAATAAATATTTACTTACCTATTAATGTATGAATAAATATTTACTTACCTAATGATATATGAATAAATATTTACTTACCTAATGATGTATGAATAAATATTTACTTACCTATTAATGTATGAATAAATATTTACTTACCTAATGATATATGAATAAATATTTACTTACCTAATGATATATGAATAAATATTTACTTACCTAATGATATATGAATAAATACTTACTTATATAATGATATATGAATAAATATTTACTTACCTAATGATATATGAATAAATATTTACTTATATAATGATATATGAATAAATATTTACTTACCTAATGATATATGAATAAATATTTACTTATCTAATGATATATGAATAAATATTTACTTACCTAATGATTTATGAATAAATATTTACTTACCTAATGATATATGAATAAATATTTACTTACCTAATGATATATGAATAAATATTTACTTATCTAATGATATATGAATAAATATTTACTTACCTAATGATGTATGAATAAATATTTACTTACCTAATGATATATGAATAAATATTTACTTACCTAATGATGTATGAATAAATATTTACTTACCTATTAATGTATGAATAAATATTTACTTACCTAATGATGTATGAATAAATATTTACTTACCTAATGATGTATGAATAAATATTTACTTACCTAATGATGTATGAATAAATATTTACTTACCTAATGATGTATGAATAAATATTTACTTACGTAATGATATATGAATAAATATTTACTTACCTAATGATGTATGAATAAATATTTACTTACCTAATTATATATGAATAAATATTTACTTACCTAATGATATATGAATAAATATTTACTTACCTAATGATATATGAATAAATATTTACTTATCTAATGATATATGAATAAATATTTACTTACCTAATGATGTATGAATAAATATTTACTTACCTAATGATGTATGAATAAATATTTACTTACCTAATGATATATGAATAAATATTTACTTACCTAATGATGTATGAATAAATATTTACTTACCTATTAATGTATGAATAAATATTTACTTACCTAATGATATATGAATAAATATTTACTAACCTATTAATGTATGAATAAATATTTACTTACCTAATGATATATGAATAAATATTTACTTACCTAATGATATATGAATAAATATTTACTTATCTAATGATATATGAATAAATATTTACTTACCTAATGATATATGAATAAATATTTACTTACCTCATGATGTATGAATAAATATTTACTTACCTAATGATATATGAATAAATATTTACTTACCTAATGATATATGAATAAATATTTACTTATCTAATGATATATCAATAAATATTTACTTACCTAATGATGTATGAATAAATATTTACTTACCTAATGATGTATGAATAAATATTTACTTACCTAATGATATATGAATAAATATTTACTTACCTATTAATGTATGAATAAATATTTACTTACCTAATGATATATGAATAAATATTTACTTACCTAATGATGTATGAATAAATATTTACTTACCTAATGATGTATGAATAAATATTTACTTACCTAATGATATATGAATAAATATTTACTTACCTAATGATATATGAATAAATATTTACTTATCTAATGATATATGCATAAATATTTACTTACCTAATTATGTATGAATAAATATTTACTTACCTAATGATATATGAATAAATATTTACTTACCTAATGATGTATGAATAAATATTTACTTACCTATTAATGTATGAATAAATATTTACTTACCTAATGATGTATGAATAAATATTTGCTTACCTAATGATGTATGAATAAATATTTACTTACCTAATGATGTATGAATAAATATTTACTTACCTATTAATGTATGAATAAATATTTACTTACCTAATGATATATGAATAAATATTTACTTACCTAATGATGTATGAATAAATATTTACTTACCTAATGATATATGAATAAATATTTACTTACCTAATGATGTATGAATAAATATTTACTTACCTAATGATATATGAATAAATATTTACTTATCTAATGATATATGAATAAATATTTACTTACCTAATGATGTATGAATAAATATTTACTTACCTAATGATATATGAATAAATATTTACTTACCTAATGATATATGAATAAATATTTACTAACCTAATGATATATGAATAAATATTTACTTACCTAATGATATATGAATAAATATTTACTTACCTAATGATGTATGAATAAATATTTACTTACCTATTAATGTATGAATAAATATTTACTTATCTAATGATATATGAATAAATATTTACTTACCTAATGATGTATGAATAAATATTTACTTACCTAATGATGTATGAATAAATATTTACTTATATAATGATATATGAATAAATATTTACTTACCTAATGATATATGAATAAATATTTACTTACCTAATGATGTATGAATAAATATTTACTTACCTAATGATATATGAATAAATATTTACTTACCTAATGATATATGAATAAATATTTACTTACCTAATGATATATGAATAAATATTTACTTACCTAATGATATATGAATAAATATTTACTTATCTAATGATATATGAATAAATATTTACTTACCTAATGATATATGAATAAATATTTACTTACCTAATGATGTATGAATAAATATTTACTTACCTAATGATATATGAATAAATATTTACTTACCTAATGATATATGAATAAATATTTACTTATCTAATGATATATGAATAAATATTTACTTACCTAATGATGTATGAATAAATATTTACTTACCTAATGATATATGAATAAATATTTACTTACCTAATGATATATGAATAAATATTTACTTACCTAATGATATATGAATAAATATTTACTTACCTATTAATGTATGAATAAATATTTACTTACCTAATGATATATGAATAAATATTTACTTACCTAATGATGTATGAATAAATATTTACTTACCTAATGATATATGAATAAATATTTACTTACCTAATGATGTATGAATAAATATTTACTTACCTATTAATGTATGAATAAATATTTACTTACCTAATGATGTATGAATAAATATTTACTTACCTAATGATGTATGAATAAATATTTACTTACCTAATGATGTATGAATAAATATTTACTTACCTATTAATGTATGAATAAATATTTACTTACCTAATGATTTATGGATAAATATTTTCATAATGGCCAAAATTCTTTTAAAAACTTTTTCTTTTACTTCAATTTCCTTAGATTTGACCATGGAATATAGAATGCTTTTAGGAAGTAAACAAAATTTATTATCTTGTGTATTTTTTTAATCTGATTAGTTGGATTTCATGAGGCTACCTCTTAATCCTCTGGATTATATTAAAAATGTGCACTTGCTGATTGTGGAATTTATTACTTCTTTTAACTGCATACCAATAAGTGGCATACATATTTACAATAAAAAAATTTAAATTGTAGAGTTTTGTTGTGAGCCTTTGTGGGTATGCACCTCGAGTCCACAAACATTAGCCTGATGGCAAAAGTTAACCATCTTGCTGGGTTTAAAGGATCAATTTTCCAGGAGGCATACCTAGAGTCAACCTTACCTCTAGAAATACCTACTCTGTATTCATACAGGAGTATTTAGTAAAAAATGAGATCATGTATTTCATTAATTTTCAAAATTGATTCTAGAGGACTGATAACAGTGGAAAATGATATTTCGGGTAAATCATGGCAATCATTTGAACATAAATGTTGTAGGGCCTTTTGTGCAACCATCCATGTTTTAAAAAGGGTTCTAAAAGATAGTTCATTATGGGGCAAAGAGCAACTAATTGTGTGAAGATTAAAAAAAAAAATGTTTTTTTTTAATTGTATCCATTCCGCCTTCATAACCTGTGTTGGCATTAGTATTGTCAACAAGGATAGCCTTGACGGTGTTATCACTGTTGAATTCATACAAAACACTTCATACAAAACCACTTGCTCTGCATGAACAGCACCTGCTGCACCACGATTAGAAAGAACTCTATGTGTCAGATATTTACTTTCGTATGGTAGCTCTTGTAAAAGTTAAATGATGTTCTGGTCTCTTAGTTTTTCTTTTGTGTTTATTTTGTCCATTTTTCTTCACAATTTCCTTATAAAGTAATTTGTCCCTATTCATTCTCCAATACATATCAGATTTTCAATAATTTCATCATGTTTTTATTGGGCAGTTTTCCTTTATATTTACCAATAATAACACTGCTCATATTAATATTGGGTATAAGAAATGTTCAAATCCAAGAAGAAAGTGTTTTAATTAATGGTGAAGGTCGACCTGAAAACTTCAAAATCTTTACTATAAGTTGAAATTACAAATTTTCTGGCCATTTTTAATAAAATACCTGAAAAAAATCTATCAGAAATTAAATTACACAAATATGTTTTATTCTTATGCATTTAGGTTAACATGGTATTTCTTAATAGTATTTTCAAATTAAATTCAAGTTTTACTATATTTTTTTTTTATTAGATTGTTAGGTGAAAGTACAGAATAATTACAAAACACATTCTCCTCTCCATGTTAAGAATAGGTTTCTAAATTATGACGTTATTATTTCAGCACGGTAATGTAAATGTGTAAGTATCATATTAAAAAATTTCTTTTAATAAATTTGATAAAATTTGAAATAAATATATTAATTTAAAAGTAATGTTAATGTAGGTTAAAATAAAGTTACTTCAGAGATTAGCTTGTAAACAGTTTTCTTAATGGATAAACAATAACTGCTATATAGAATACTGCCTTAAAGCATTTGTTATAAAAATATAAACAAATCAGAATAATTATTTAAGTTGTATTTTGAATAGTTAAGTTTGCTTTAAGAACAATTCAAAATATATTTGTGATAATTAAAAACGTAAACATGATCATTTAGGAAGAGTTTAGCTCATAAATATTTTTTTTAATGAATAAACACTAAGTTTAAAAATATAAACCAATCAGAATAATTATTTTCGTTGTATTTTTTAAAAGTTAAGTCTATTTTAATGAAAAATTCAACAGATATTTATGATAATTAAAAAAGTAAATAATTAACACAGAATGAAAACACTTTGTTAAAGAGAGAGTTTTCAACTGATTTTCAAGAAATATTTTTTTAGAAATGTTTGTATAAAATTTGTCAAGGGGCATAAACAAACATGAAATTGGAGAAAAATAAAAAAAAAATAAAAATTCCAAACCGGGCTGGTTGAAACCAAGATGTGATATTGCCCTGATAAATAAATCGCAATGTATAAATAATTATTTGTATATACAAATAATTATTTATACATTGCGATTTATTTATCAGAGCAATATCACATCTTGGGTTCAACCAGCCCGGTTTGGAATTTAGAAACTAAATATTATAATAATTTTATTCCTTTACCATTTTGATGCTTTTATTTAATTTCTAAAGAAAAGAAATAATAAACTTTAAAATATTTATTATTAAGTGTACTGTATTATTTTATTTTTTTATTAAAACTAGTTTTTATTTAAGCGACAAGTGTATCTGGTGAGATGTATACCATGATAAAAATCTCGATTTATTTCCAGTTTATTTGGTCTTTATGTTGTATTGCTCAAATAAATACAAAGTTTTTTAAAGAAAAATTTTTCTTGTAACTGTTGACGTCATTTTGCAACTTTCTTTAAATGCAATTATTTACAGTTTCAAAATCGACCTACCCAACTATATATATTCACACAATTATAATATATAATTATTATTATTATTTCATGTAATCACATAAAATTTTACAAGGAGATATATTTTTTTGTGTATCAATTTTCAGTATTTACTTCAACAGTGTGCAATATGTTGGTAGAGCTGAGTAGTAAACTATGTAAAAATGCAATTTAACTATACAAAAGTTTTTGCATTTTTGAGAGGAGTCAATGAGGATGAAACACAGAAAGTTCTGTGTAGCTTAATTGCCATATATTTTTTATAACTTATATCTAGTCTTGGTGAAATATGTTTTTTCAATTATATTTCACTTTTTGTGTTTACCAATCATGCGTTTTTTTCTATCTAAGCAAAGAATTTCTTATTTTTCTGAAGAATATATGCATGAAAAGAGATGGTATTGACATAATAATAACCGTTTGTTTCTGCGTAACGAAACGTATCAGTAAAAAAGAATGTACTGAAATTTAAACAAACTGGAGAGGAGCTGTTTTGCATGAAAAATAAATATTTGGATCCTGGAATGTAACTATATTGTTATTTTTATATATATATTGAAATGAAAATGAAATCCTCAAGTAAATCCAGTTGAAACCTGTGCCTTTTGGTATTGGTGAAAATGTGAACATATTTTAAAATTCATGAAAATGGCGACACTCCTTGTTGTATTGTCAAAATGAAATCCTCAAGTGAACCCAGTTGAAAACCAACAAGGGCAGTTGTTATTTTTGTGAATTAAATTTTCACTGATACCAATGGATTCATTTGAGAATTTCGTTTTCATTATGCAATAACAAAGTCAGTCATTATTTTAATCATTACATATATATCTATAATCATTTAATTAATAGGGGAAGTTTACTACGTAAATGCAAAAGTAAGCTTCAGTCCAATAAACATATTAATGTTCATATTATCTCAACCAAGTAAAAAAAAAAGCTTGATACGATAGTAAGAACTAGAGCTTAATACCATAAGTATAAGTAAAAACTGTAAATCAGAAATTTACATGTATAAATTTATTTTTTGACAAAATATCTCCAATAAAAAAAGGGGAGGTGAAATATCCTTATTCCGCAGAGTTTCAAAGAATGTAATGTTCTTCTCGTCAGAGGATAGAAACTGTTAGCAGATTATATATATATATATATATATATATATATATATATATATATATATATATATATATATATATAGTGCAGAGCTAGAATTTACTGGTTTTAGCACTTTCTGAAACTGCATTTTATGATGGTGGTCATAAAATGTATAATTATGCTTGTAAAGTAATGTTTGCATATAGTATTTGTGTAACACAATTTTTTTTAGAAATGTTTTTATAAAATTTGTCAGAGGGCATAAACAAACACGAAATTGGAGAAAAAATAAGAATAAAAAATAAAAATTCCAAACCAGGCTAGTTGAATCCAAGATGTGACATTGTCCTTTGTAAATATCATGAATAAAAAAAAACAAAAAAAACAAATATATATATATATATATCCGTTTTTGGAGTTTTAAAACAGTTGGAAAAAGATGCTGGTGAAGATTTGAATTGAATTAATCCTAAGTGGTTGCCATTTTTTAAAATCCAAAATCTGTTAAACTTTGAAATTAAATCCATTGTCAGGAAAAACAGGAATAAAAAAAAAAAAAAAAAAAAAAAAAACACACACACACACACACACACACACACACACACACACACACACACACACACACACACACACACACACTGTACTGGGCATGGAAATGTCTAGGTGGGTGTCTGCATGTGTTGTTGAACCACTAGAAATGATGCATTCTCAGCCTTTTTATTAAAGCATACATCAAGGAAAAGGAAAACTCTGATGTAGAATCTGAGGTCTGTTGTTCATGCTATATGTTGCAAACCTTGACACCGACTGTGTTCTATCAGCAGTTCTTTGTGTGGTAGTTTAACAGCAACATCCAGTTTGCGAATCACTCGCTGAACTAAAATGTCATCTTCGACATAAACATTCAAACTGAGCATTAAACTGTTAGACACCCATATGTCAAAATCGACTGGAGAATTCATTGTCATATATGACGATAGTCTTCAGTCAATTTCAATGTATGAGTGACTATATGTATAAGCAATTATTTTTAATACATATTTTTCTTCACCACGAATCATCAATGTGACTACATATCAGCTATCCCGTTAGTTGTTTGATTCGAATCCTGGACTCCAGTAATCATTGATTTTCAAGATCCAAGCACTTGAATCTATGTGTCTGCTATTAAAGCCATATGAAATGAGAAAAAAGTTGAGTTTTTTTTTATATTGTTACTGGTTTTATATGTAATATTATTTATCATAGGTTTATAAGTTTTAATAAAGATAGCATTAAGTATTTTTTATTTTATTAAATTGGTTTTGTGTCATTAATTAAAATTTTTCTTGAATCAGAGGGAGTATAGGGTATATTTTTGTAAATGGTGATAAATTGAGTGAAAGTTTACAAAATGCGAGTTGGCGGAGCAGGATAGCTTTATTGCTATTATGGAAGTTGCAGTCCATATATATGTATATATATATATATATATATATATATGGACTGCAACTTCCATAATAACAATAAAGCTATCCTGCTCCATATATATATATATATATATATATATATATATACTAGCATGGATACCCAGCGTTGCTAGGGTCGACATGAAGTTCGGTTTGGCCACACCTGCTATACTAAGAATATTGACCAGTTTTTCATGATTATATGTCAACTCCATCGTTACCCCAACAAAAATTTCAAAAATAAATCCCCCCCCACCACCCCCCTCGAAAAAAGCAGAAGTATGTGACAAACTCTCCACCAGATATTTTGGCAGAAGGAATACGAAGAGAGGCTATTCTCTGGATATTGAGCACCTTTTATGACTATATTCCAGTTTAAGCTAATTTCTTTTATGCTCTCTCAGTCTAGAAAGATTTGTTATTACGGTTTGTTGCAACGAAAACAAACTGTAAATAATTCAGTTTTAAAAATACCAAAGTAGAATTTGTGTTAACCGAAATACACGTTTTTATGCTAGAAAAATTATGAGTTTTGAATTATTGTGTTATTAAAAGAAAAAAAATTAGTTACGATGTCAAAAAATCTGAAGAAAAAAAAAACTGGCAAAAAACGTAAATAAAAGATTTTTGTTTTGTTTTTGTTTTAAATAAAGAATCGTAGTTGAATTGGATTGTTTGTTTAAAGCAAAGCCCACTATTTATTTGTTTGTAAACAAATGATGGTTTGAGCACAGTCTGTGATGGGCAGATGTGGATTTAATACACACTCGAGAAGAAATATTTACAGCACTGATTCGTGGTGTGATGGTTAGAGCTGTCGACTGTCAACGCAACAGTTGTAGGTTCGATCCGTGGCTGGGGAAAGGTGTATGTCTAGCCTCACTGATGAGTTGTGATACAACGAAACAGTACTGTATGTGGATGACAAATAATATATATATATATATATATATATATATATATATATATATATATATATATATATATATATAAAACTATCATTTTTGATTAATTTGGATTTATATCTTTTGTTTTCTTCAGGCTTTATTGCAAAAAGGAGTCCATCAATAATTTAAGACAAGAATTTGAAATTCAAATCCAACAATTATATTCGAAATTGAAGCATAAGGAACATTTGTTACAGATTTCAGAAGATGACAGACTGTAAGTAATTTTAAAGGAGAAAAATGATTTGAAATAAATTAAAAGAACCATTTTCTATCTTTTCTTTTGGTGATATTCTCATTTGGCTTTCAAGAAGAAAAGATGTATAAAAGTATGTCTGGACAACACCTAGCCTCATTTCAACACAATAGTGTACAAGAGGGGATCTTAATTGATGGGGGTGCATCCAATCATATTCAAACTAGTCCTTTGTCTCATTATATTTCTCAACTCTAGGACTTGTACTTGAGTTGTTGGGAGTACACCAAAGGAATTGGCCTGAGCGTCACACGACTTCTGCATTCCTATATGCTTGGCTGTAGCCTATATATGGAAAGTGATTACTGTAATCATCAATCAATCAGTTTAAAGTTATTTGTTATATGTTGTTTGGAGTAATATCCTCTGGGGACTTATTGCAGATATATGTTGCCAAATACAAAAGATTATTGGGTATGATTGACTGGGTTTGACCTTGGACTTAGCCAGTTGTGTACAGATTCAAAATAAATCTAGTCATAGTTAAACTTTCCTTTTCTCATAATATTTCTCAGTACTAAAACTTATACAATCAAAGAGTTGATCCCGAACATCACCAAATCTCTACACATCACTGTTTCAACAAAGATCTTCTTTACTACAAAATTTCGTATCCCCTCCAAAAATCAACCAGACTGAATTTCAAATAATGATTACTTTTATATATGGATTAGATTTTTTAAAAATATTCTCCTTCACCTCTTCACCCGCTGTTGCCATTGGGGAGCCACAGATGACCTGTCAACCAGTCCTCTCCATCTTTCCCTGTCCTCAGCACATTTGACTGTCTCACTCAGCTTCGATCCTATCCATTCTATGATGTTGTCTTTTCTTTTATCTTCCTCTCTTTCTTCCTCCTCTGACTGTTCCCTGGAGCACTGTCTTGGCAATCCTCTCTTCTCTTGTTATGTGAATGAATCATTTTAGTTTGCACTTGCTGATTATGGTGAGAAGATTTTCATCAGGACAAATGGCTTGCCTTATTCTGTTTTTGACTTCTTCATTGGTTACATAGTCTTTGTAAGAGATGCCAGCCTTCTGAAGCATCTGATTTCTAAGGCCTGAATCCTCTTCTCTAATTCTGCTATAAGGGTCCATGTTTCATAAGCAGAAAAACTGAGTGGACAAGGGAACGCATGAGTTTTATCTTTGAGTTGAGCTTGATTGCCTTGTCTCTCCAAATGATGTTCAACTTAGCCAGTGTTGCAGCTGTCATTACAATTCTAGCTAATACTTCAGATTTGAACTCCTCATCTGAAACTATTATTGCAAAGGATTTGAAATTGTTCATGGTTTCAAGCTTTTCTCTATTGACTGTGATGTCAGTTTGGATTCCATTGCCACTATTTGTCACCAGTTTTGTTTGTAAGCTGTGGAGGATTCATCTAGTTGCCTGACCAGGTTCTCCAGTTCTTGTTCTCAGCCTGCAAATCCATCTATATCATCAGCAAAACACGGGTTTTTAATTGTTCCTGGGTCTTCAAGTGCATTTGTCATAATTGTTTCAAGGAAAAAATTGAAGAGTGTCAGCGAGAGCAAACATCCATCTCATTCCAACTCCCAAAACACCTGTATAATTTTAAAATTACACTCATTAACTCAGTTTGTGTAAATGGATGCCCCCACCACCACTCTGGTGCTACCAGATCAGGCTATCTGAAAATATTGGCTTCCTGAGACGAAATGCACCTAACATTGATGCTTATTGTTTTTCTACTTCTTTTTGCAAAAGTTATGTTCTGCAAAACCAGCAACAAAAACAACAACCCACCTTTTCCCCCTTTTCCTTCTTCCAATTTCCCCTTTCTCTTTCTATCTCCCTCCACTTCCTGATTGGTTTCCTAATTTAAAATGTACAAAACATTAATACTGTAACCTTTTTCCCTCTCCCATTGCAAAACTCATTCATGTTCTGCAGGGCAGGGAACAAAAGTGTTAAAATTCACTATAAAACAACCAAACCAAACACTATAGTGATAGAAAATACAAAGAGCTCAAAGAATGAAAACCTTCTACAAAATAACTGAATGCAACATGAATACTATTTCCAAAATAACTGGATTTGGCATTAAATAACCTGAAAAGGGTTGATATGCCGTCAAACAAAACAACCAAACTAAACCACCACCAAAAAAAAAAAATACAAAGTTCATTTTTTTAAGAAGGAATTAGTGTGGCAAACTGTTTTTTATTTTTTTTCATTATAGAAAAATATCTGTAAGTTAATAAAGAAAATAGTTCATGTATTTATTTATTTACAGACTGTTATACTCATCATCTATTGTTGTTGTTTCACGACAATCTGTGAATACGTAAGTAAAGATGGAATGAAAAGTAGGTAGATGATTTTTTTGTTTTTGTGATAGCAAGTTATCATAGTGAGCTGCATGGTAAAATGAACACACGCAAGAGAAATAATAATTGGAGTGAGAGAAGAGAGAGTTTGGAAGAATATATACAGAGAGAGAGGGAGAAAGGAAATAAAAACTGTTGTAGATAGTGTAGATAGATGCCGTAAAATGTTTGGGGTTTTTTTTTTGGTGCAAGAAGAAATGTATAAAACAAGGGAGAGAGAGAAGATAAAAATTATTGTAGATAATGTTGACATCGTCAAATATTTGTTTTTTTTTATTTCAGCAGAAAAAGAAATGTAAAAATCGAGTGAGAGAGAGAGAGAAAATAAAAATTCTTGTAGGTAGTGTTGACACCGTGAAATGTGTGTTTTTCGGCATAAAAATGTATAAAGTGAGGAAGAGAGAGAGAATGAGATAGGAAATAAAAACTGATATATATATAATGTTGACACTCTAGAATGATTTTTTCTTTCTGCTGAAAAAGAAATCTAAAAAGCGAGAGAAAGAGAGAGAGGAAATGAAAACTGTTGTAGTGTTGACATTGTAAAATATTTTTTTCAGCATAAAAAGAAATGTACAAAGCGAGCGAGAGAAAGAGAGGAAATAAAAACTGTTTTTTTTTCAGCATCATCATGTAATGTTTTTTTTCTCTGGCATAAAAGAAATGTAAAAAGCAAGAGAGAAAGAGAGAGAGAAAGAGAAAATAAAAACTGGTGTAGATATTGTTGATGCCGTGAGATGTAAGAAAATGAACGCAGCAATTTACTCAGAGGGCAAAAGTTGGTATCATTGCGGCACCATATTTGAATGGTACATTAGTGTTCGTTTAGCATGTGAATACTGTTAATCCAGAATATAGGAATGATCAGAGATCAGCCAATCAGAATGAGCAGAATTAGTTTGGGGAAATGTTATTATTTTTTAATCGGAAAAGGGAAAGATTATGTTATGTTTGTAAGTTTATGATCCAGTTACAAAGGGTACAAGCGCAATATATGCATAATATGTATATTTTCTACCAGTGTTGACTGGAGGCAGTAGAAGGACTTGATATTTAGATGGAAAAATATGTACTACTTCCTCTAAAGATGGTTGTGATTGTGATAGTGTTGCTCCTAGGATGTAATGTATGGTTTTATTATAATACTAAATGTGTCTAAAATGTCATTTTAAAGTTACATAAGATGGTTGCAAATAGACTACACATGATAAATTTGTATGTGGCATCTGTTGTTGCAAACCTACGGTACTTTGATCCAGAAGGAAATTTCTGCAATGAAAATATTATATATGGAGATATAATATTTGAAACTTTGAAAAAAAAATGTAATTTCAGTAAAGTACTGTAGAATACCTATGAGGTATTATTATGTAATCTCTAACCTTCTTCAAAAGGAAGTCAGACGTTACATCAGCCGAAACCTTGTGAAAATAACACTCAAGGTGAGAACAGTAGTTAAAATAATCCAAATAATCCAAAATGTTTATCCTTTCAATTAATGTCTCGACTATGAAATTATCACAGCAATCACAGTCACATTCCAACTCGTTTCAATCTAGTTATAATAATTATTTACTCTCCTACTTTTTTCAATCACTCTGAAGTAATCTCATTACAGCAGATGATGATGAATTGAATACCTATTTTTGTACACAGCATGTTTACCAAAGAAAGGGCGTGCAGCACTCTAATAACTAATCTATATATATAAAATGTATATATGTATGTGTGTATGTTTGGATGTCTGCTAAAAACTTTCGACAGACGCCACGAAAATTCACAAACTTGGTATCACATCGAAGCTCCATCCTTTGCTAAAAAAATTGGCCAAAAACGTTAACTTTTTCACCCCGAAATCGACAATTTTCGACAGGGGGGGGGGGGTCAACAAAAACGATCCTCTCGTGACAATGACCGATTCTATGCATGCGTCAGATGACGTTGTGACTTGATTTACTTTGAATAGTTGAAAAACTGAACAAATTTCATGTACGTTGCGTTAGCTCAGTTGGTTAAGGCCTTGGTTCATTATCTAAACGTTTTGGGTTCGAATCGTGGTGTGAGATGTTTTTGTTTTTTTTTTCAATTTTTTAAATTTTAATATCGAAACAGGCTTATTTAAGCCATTTTTCACGTGTTCGTTTTTCTGTTTTCATTGTTCGTTTGCCTTACGTTAGTTTTTTTTCTGTTTTTTTTCCCGCTTAAGTGTTAACATTATTTTCTTTTTTTTACTTTGCTTATAACAAACAAACCTACGTCGTCGTCATAACGCTCGACGACTTCCGGCCGCGCACCTGCCAATTTGGTTCTTAAATAAATTCAAACATCTTTCACTAACTCATTCTGGCTGGCTTTTCAAACTTTGCCTCAGGGCTTCGGGTTCGATCCTCCTCCCCCCCATACCGGGTTCTTTTTTATTTAACACCACACACACTTCCAAACACCCGGGCATTGCCGGGTACTCCCTGCTAGTCCTGTATACAATGTAGAGTTCTATGTACATATTTCCCTTTCATTTTGGGTTTTGTCTATCATTTGGCTCCATCTGAATTAGCTGGGAGGGGGTTCCTATTGATTAGAATGTCAAAATTTGTCAATTTTTGACTACGTCTTTTGAGTTTGTAGTTGGTGACACCCCACATATCGACAGTAATGCCATTTTTTTTTTTTTTTTTTCTATCTTTTTGTTTTTGATGGGAATGAATCATTCTCCTAATGTTATATTAATTATGAGCAAGTGCAAAAAATCTGTATAATTTGTTAGCTGCATTTTTTCCAAATATGTGTATTTTTTTAAGAACTCAATGACTCACTCACTTTATGTAAACACTGTCTTTATGTGACAAGTTACATTCAGCTAGAGAGAAACAGAACGAGAGAAGATGGGGTTGGCAGATTTGCAACGAATTGTGATCACACGTGCATCTGCTTGACTTGTCTCTCACTGTCTGTTCTTCTTTGTTGTGAGTGTGTTTATATTGAATGAATTCCATTGTTTCTTTCTCATGGACATCATCTTCAGGTCAACATCTACAATGCCCAGGCCAGTTCTTTGTTTACATTTGCTATTCAAACAATCTGGCATTTCCTGACCAGTAATCCAACACCAGATGCCAGACAACGCCAATGAGAGATCTTTTAAAAATTCTAACCGTCCTTCTGAATGCAATTATTTGTATCTTTCTTCATTCATTGGTTATATCTGCCAGGTAGTTTTTGAAAATCTATTTCATGAGCCCAGTTGCTCCTATAATGGAATGATGGCATCTATTTGTACACACGTTAAGACATGTAACATGACCTGCTTATCTAATTCACATGTTCACTATGGATTTTTTAATTGTTTTTTTTTTTTTTAATTATTTTTAATTGTTGCCATTTTCTTATTTCAGAAAAATGGAAAACGACATGGAAATATTATGGCAAGCTGCACAGAATGAAAATCAAGTTATGCATCAAATTCTTAAGCGGATCTCGTGCAAATGCCAATCAAAATCTCTGTTATCAGACGATCATTGATAAATTAAACTTTTTATACTTTGTCATGGTGGTTTTAATTTTAATTTTTTGCAAATTCAAATTATTTCATTTAATTAATTGTAATTCTTATTGAGATAAATTATTTGTAATTTTTTCATCGTTGTTTTAATTTTTATTTTTTGCAAATTCAAATTATTTCATTTAATTGTAATTCTTATTGAGATAAGTTATTTGTATTTTTTCATCGTTGTTTTAATTTTTATTTTTTGCAAATTCAAATTATTTCATTTAATTGTAATTCTTATTGAGATAAGTTATTTGTATTTTTTACCCGTTTAATTATTACAGACTATTATCCTCATTTTTAGTTGTTGTTTCACAATCTTTCGGCTAACTATTCCGCTGGTCTTTGTCAGGTTGTTAACTGCGACAGGATACAAACACCAAATCTCCTAACTGTATCCTCAGCAATTACTGCCTTCCATAGTTGTTGTTGCCTCACCATGTTTTGGCCAACTAAATCTGGCTGACTTTGGGTAGGATTGAAACCGCTATCTTCAGACAATACTCAGCTTTAACCATAGAGATTCAACGTCTCTATCCACTGCGCCACGGGCCTTGGTGAGCATTGTCTGAAGATAGCATTTTAAATCCTACTCAAAGCCGGCCAGAGACTTAGTTGGCCAAAACGTGGTGAGACAGCAACAACTATGGAAGGCAGTAATTGCTGAGAATGCAGTTAGGAGATTCGGTGTTCCTATTCCGTCACAGTTAACCACCTGACGAAGGCAAGAGGAATAGTTGGCCGAAATGTCATGAAACAACAACTAGAAGATGAGGATAATAATCTGCAATAAAGAAATGAATAAATAATTCAAATTATTTCATCTAAGAATATTCCAAAGAAGGATATATAAAAATACATTTAAAGAGTAGAAACTTATATTTTATGCAGATGATGTTAATTCATGAGGGTGCCAAGAAAAAAATAACATTAGCAATGCTTACTGTGTGTGAAATGACATTAAAACAGTACTTTTTTGGCATCGAAAAAACACTCATAAAATCCTGTCAAACCATACATCAAACGAACGGACATTGATTTATCTATAAGTTTATAGATTTTGGTTTTATAACGTTTTTTTTTAGCTATCATGAAACAATTTTTTTTCCAATTTTGGAAAAAATAGATTTTATTTTTTAGCTTCAAATGCATATATAAAAAAAAAAAGTTATGGATGAATTTTGATGATTTTAAAAACCAAAATTTTTTAATCCATTTATATTTTATAAATAGATTTTTTTTTAGCAAAATGTAAAATTTAATTTTTTTTGAGCATTGCTAATAACCTAGTACTTTATTTTTATTTTTTTTTTTTGCGATTTATTCTTTAAAGTTTGGTTAGTTTGTCTTCATGACTCAATTTCACTCAATGAACTCATTTTTGATTTTGATGACACCCTTGAAGCCGCCGGTGGGTTAGCTACAGGCCTTTGTCACTATTTCCTGACTTTTACACCCAAAGAATCATAATCAGGTGAACTAGAAACATAAGACCATATGCCGCCTTAACACTTGTGTACTTTGGTTTTCTTCTCCTTCATCTTGTTCTTGTTCTGGGCATGTCATCTTTACAAATGTATAAGAACAAAAGCAACACATACTCACATGAAAGAACACAAACTTCAATATATTGTGTATAAATCATTTGTGCTTTAGGTGTGTATGTGTGTGTGTGTGTGTGATATTATCAGCATAGAAAAGGGACCTCCAAGCGCCATCTGTTGGTAGCTGTCTATTGAGCTATTACTATTAACTGGTTGATCAGTTCATCTGCTAGAGACCTGCCGAGCTCTGTTGCTTTCTTCTTCACATCTACCACCATTCATCCCATCTGTCAACTGCCACAAAAACTCCTGAGCCACAAACAAAAACTGCTCAATATATTAACTTCCAATCAACTCTTTCTTTCATTTGTGAATCACTTCCTCCAAATGTCCTGGGTTGTGGCTCTTTCTACTTCCTACAACCCATCCCTTCCCAGTAATACTCTCTGGGGCTCTGACACTTGGGGAAGGTACCATTCACAGTATCACAGGAGACCAGATGCATAGGTATTCTAGCTTGTATAGCAGAATGTTGTGTTTTGTTGTCACATTTATAGTCTACCTGCAACTACCTGGTCGTTCTAGGATTTCATTACTTCACTCAGAAGTTGGATGGAGCCATCAATGTTCAGCTTGAGGCCCTCCAGGAAGAAGTTAGGTTGCATGACATCACCTGCAGCAATGAACTCAGGCATAAGATTATCAATGGTTTTTCTCTCTAATGTTGTCTAATAATTGAATCCTGATTCTTTCAGTTTCTCTTCTGACTTTCCTACCACCCATCTCAGAAACTTCCTAAGCATAACCATCTGGGTCCCATCTGGTTATGCTTAGGAAGTTTCAATTCTTATTTGTCTTTTAGGGACAGATTTCAAGGAAAACTTCCATGAAGGTTCGAAATTGTCTATAATTATCATAAAAAAAAGAAAATAATGGCAATATATAGTCGCTGTTTTCATGAAGAGATGATTCTGAACAAATATCGTCTACGCACTGTATATAACACATCTCCCTCTAAAATCTTTTTACTGATTTTTATATTTTTCATTCATTGGAATTTTAAGCTACAAGTTTTCAGATTCTAAAAAGAAATGAGTACGGATATTCTGAAAATGTGTTTATTCATACAGCATGCTTTGCAATGAAACTGATATTTCAAACTAAAATGCGATAGACTGAAAATGCTACTTCTACCCGAATTGTGACAGGCCAATAAGAATGCTATTTTAAACTAAAACATGACAGACCACCAAAATGATATTTTAAGTTGAAAAATTAAAGACCAGTGAAAAAGGGTAAACAAACAACAACAAAAAAAGAAATTGTTAATAAAATTCACAATAAATGACTTCTCTGATTCAATCGCATCCAAGACAGGTATACTTGCTGAAGACACTATGGTTTATTCTCAATATACTGACAATTTGAATGTAGAGGCAATGGCTAAATCTTTAGTTTGTAGTGTAATACGGCCAAAAATTAATGGTTATGTTTAATTCTAATCAATTATGAGAAATCTTTCAACCACCCTACCGAGAGTTAAACATGGTTGAATAAAGACGAAAATGGATGATAAACATTTAATGCTAAGACAGAGCTCCTTTCCTTTAACAAGTATAAGAAACCTTTTCAATCACAAATTAGCATGGTTGATAGCACCCGAGAGTTCAACATTCAAGCTATTCAGTGTAACATTCGCAGGCAACATGAACATTAGAAGATACTAAATCTGCTCCACAGATGGTGAGTTCCTTCTACCGGACTAGAAAATTTCTTACACCTTATACAATCACGATTTGCTGATGCAGTGAGTATTGTTGCAACATCTTGACTGGTACGTCAATCGCTAGTCCCTTTCTTTTAGATAGAGTGCAAAAAAGAGTTCTTAACCTTCCACACTCTCTAACGAGTTCCAGCCCCTGCTCCATTACTACAGCGATCCATGCCTATGTTTTACAAGTACTTCCACAGAATGTGTTCCAACTAACTTAATGCATTTGTACACCCTCAATGTAAATATCCACAACCAACTAGTAGCAAAATTCCAGCCATTTCACTGAAATCCCCATATGCTGGTAAACCTTCTACTCTAATAACTTCATTTCTTGGACTGATTGCCTTTGGAATTCCTTCTCTGCATCCCTGACTGTACCAACATACAAAAATTTAAATGTAATGTGAACATCTTACTGCCACACTCCCCACTTAGAATGCTCTCTATAAATGTGGCTCCTAATCACAGTAGCTCCTTAGGTAAATTTTAGAAAAATTTACCTAAGGAGCTACTGTGGTACAAATAAGCATCAGTTTTTGCCTAACTTGTCCACCAAGTTTTAGTCATGAATATCCAACAAGCTTTGTTTTTTGTTATTTAATAATATGCTCTAAATGTGCACTATTGTGTTTCAAGCATACCTGGATACAAGATGCAAAATTCGACACACTGAACAGCTCTGTTATCTTTAATATTTCGGTTTAAAATTTTTCCACAAGCCACGGCAGATGCATCACCCTCTTAGGAAGTTCAGAGCAAAACAAGCAAGTAAACCATACAACTCACTTTATTCACATCCGGCTATGACATTGCTTTCTTCCAACCTGGTTGTAGAAAAGCAGACATGCATTAAATAGAATTTGTCTATAATTGCCCCAAGCACACTTGAGCAAGCTGTTCACTTGTACTACGTGCCACCACCCTGAAGTCAACTTTACTAGCCACTTCTAGCTTTTTTTCTAGCTTTCCTATTTCCAAAAGCTATCAGATTTTCAAGTTTTCTCTATTCTCAACAGTTTTAAGTATGATATGAAACTGCTTCCATTGGCAAGGTCCTAATTTGGGAGATTTTAGGTGTATGGAGTCACTCCTTAGTAACTAGTACTCCTTAGGTTCACTCTAATTCCAAATGGTAGTACCTGTCAGGATGACCCGTCTATGTGTTAAATAGAATGAGTAATGTTGAGACACAGTGGTCTAGAAAGAAAATGGCCACAGAGTTTGTTTTATGTAAAAACTGAAATGGTAAAAGTTAGCTAACGTACTTCCTAACTTCCAATGTATCTGCTACCGAAAGTGGTAACAAGGCAAATCAGTTCCTTCACTTTTTTCTCTCATGCCTATATCTCTCCTGTGCATGTACTCTTTTTTTTTTACGTTTTTCCGATGTTATTTTTAAATTTTTATTTTGTAATCATTCAAAAGTTTTTTCGGTTTTATTTTAATTAAAAATTATTGAAATTAGTTTTATTTTTTTTAAAGAATTATTGAAACACTTTTTGCGCTCTTTTTTTTTAAAAAGAATTATTCAAAACATTTTAAAACTTTATTTAAGAATTATTGAAATTAGTTTTATTTTTTTTTAAGAATTAGTGAAATTAGTTTTAATTTTTTAAAGAATTAGTGAAAACACCTATTTGTAAATTTTTATTGTATATTTTTCAATAATGTCATTTTCTTATATTTTATTTCAATAAATTCCTTCGCAATAGAAATACCGAGGAACAAAAGTAAAGGAACTGATTTGATTTGTCATCGCTTCCGGTAGAAGACACACCGGAAGTTGAGAAGCACTGAAACAGAAACAAAATAAAAAGTGAAAGTGTTGTAATCATTTAAAAAGACTATTTTATTCAAAAGAAAATTTTTATCTAAAAAAATATTTTCTTCCAAAGAAAAATGTTATTTTATTAATAAAAAAATTCGAAAATTTTTATTTAAAAAAACTATTTTATTTAGAGAATTTTTTTATTCTTATTAATAAAAACTTCTTGTGTAATTATTATTCAAAATTTAAGTCTGTAAGTGAAGTATAATTGACATTTATTTTTTACTTTACATAGGAAAATATATTAAAACTAATAACTGAATGACTCGGCGGACATTTTCTTACTAGGCTGCTGTGTCTCAACATTACCAAAGAATCTATTATTTGCAAATTGGTTTATAAAATACTAATTTTACCTTGATTGAGATTGTCGGACTGACTTCCTCATCTTGGTTGTTATAATCACAACGTTTCGGCCGTTTTGCCCTTCGGCCTTCATCAGGTGTTTTGTATCGAACTGGGGAACCGTTTGTTAGGAGTCTCGAACCCAACCCTTTATTATTATTATGGGGGTACCATGTTCGGACTCCAGCTAGGCTCTGGGACATAGTTGCTGATTCTCTGTTTTGAATGTTACTTTTCACTGCCTTCGTTCAGGATTGAACTCAGCACCTTTGGGTAACTGTAAACTTTGATACAAGGTCTAGAACCACTCGGCCATATGTCACTAGCACAAACGTTGTGACTATGACAACCAAGATGAGGAAGTCAGTCCGACAATCTCAATCAATGAAAACACCTCATCTAAAAAATACAGACAACTACTACTAATTTTACCTATCAGGTATTATGCAGAGTTATTTTGTACTTTTCATTGTTTTTCTTTTTTGTCTTTAAATGAAAATATAAAACTGACGTATGTTATAGTATTGGGAACTGTAAAAATTTTGTTACAAAAAGGATGCCAAAAAAGAAACACAATTTCTGTGTAATCTCTTGACTTGAGTCATACTATGCCAGTAAGCATAGGTTAAACCTTGACAAATTCTGAGCTCCAGAGGTAGTGCTGTGACTTTGTCATGTTTTGTTTTTTATAATAACCAGATATGTACGCACATCTCCACACCTATATATGTATACAGCGCCTGGTATTCTCAAATTAATACCCATCTAGTACTGACCAGATTCAATGCTGCTTAACTTTGTTGATCTCATGAGAACTGGTTATCATCATCATCATCATCATCATCATCTCATATAAATCCAACATTGTTTTCCCTGACACTTTTCTAGTCAGAATTCTTTCTAAAAAGGCATCAGGTACTTACAGGAGGGACCATAAGAAGGTTGCCAACATCCTAAGTGAAAGTGATTTTTTGTGGAATGAACTGGATTCGAATTTGGAACACTAAAGTTGTCAGTCTGTGTCATTAACCAATAAACCACCGTCACCTCCCCTGAGAACTGGTGTGCCAACATGATTATGCTGGTCTTTTATTTTACTCAAGCAACCCAAGGAGCGACTCCACACACCTAAAAGCTCCCAAACTGGGACCTCACCAATCGAAGCGGTTTCATGTCATACTTAAAACTGTTGAGGATAGAGCAAACTTGAAAATTAGTGTCTTTTTGTAACCATATTTGTATAAAAAAAATTTATCAGTTTGTTTCCACCACCACCACAAAAAAGAGGAAATAAGTTTATCAGCAAAACAATGGAGAGAAAGTTGTTCACCAAGGTACACAAAGGAAGCTGAATAGCATTTTTAATCAAGATGTGGCAGTAACGGGAATAAAAGGACCAAACAATGGAGGTATAGAGTGTCAATGAGTTTTGCAACAGTTCACAACAGTTGGGACATTTGCAGACCATCTTGGGTTTGTGACGGTTGACGACAGTTAAAGTTGAGGAGAAATGCGTGTTGGATGCAGATGAATGCAGGTTGTGGCTTAGAGCAGATGGGTAAAATTAATTGATTAACTGATGGCAAAGAGGCTTCGACAGACTTGTCCGCAATGGTGTCACATGTGTACCCAGAGCCCAACTGACATCCACAGAATGTGTTTTTTGGGTTTTATTTTATCTTTTTTATACTTGTGAACCTGTGTGTGCCTCCTCGATAGCCACCAATGTGAAAGATGACAACACGACTAGAAGTGTTTTTACACGAGTGTGAGAATTAAAACGATGAAAGTGACTGAAACTAAAATCTATGCATTTTTGTTTTTAAATCGATACAATTAAATAGAATTTGTCCCCAACTGTCCCAGGCACACTTGAGCAAGCTGTTCACCTGTACTACATGCCACCACCCTGAAGTCAACTTTACTCGCCACTTCTAGCTTTTTTGTCTCAACTACTAACAAAACAGATTATTTTTTTAATCTACCAATACTAGAGCTATCCCAGTCAAATAAATAGGAGAAATTTCTGCCTTCACTTAATACATTAGATAAGTTGACAAAAAAAAAAAATTAATCGATAAAAACTTCCATCGAAATCTGACATCAAATAAAGGTCAATAAGTTATAAAACAAAACTAGCCAACCATTGAGAAATCTGTAGCCTTTAAACACTGGCAATGTTTATTTTTTTTTTTAGGTATACAAGATGAAACAGTTTGCGCATGCGTCTTATCGACCTCCTGTTGCATTACGTGTTTATGGGAACGTATGTAGATACCACGTCTCTGAGATAACACGTGTCAATCAGTGAAGATATGATAAATGCAAAAATTAAAAGGAATAAAGTTCATGAAGCAAAACAGTCATATGATTAGCAGTTCTAAAAGTTTTCTTTGAGAAAAAGATCTTGAAACAAGAATAACTTATAAAAAAAAAAAAAAAAAAAAAGGAGGGGAGGGGAGAAAGACTTCGAAGTAAAACCCATTATGATAAATACACGAATAATGAATGGATACACATGCTCTGGTTGTGATTAAATGTCATGAAGTGTTGAACTGTTCGCTTAAGGCCACCTATTGTCTGCTTTTTAAAATTATTCTCACGTTAATAGGTAAAAGCTGTTACACATATTTTTTTTTTCTTACGAAACTATTAGAAATAAAATGCGTCTATCTCTAAGTTATATAAAGTTAGATATTTGCATCAATTTCTATATTTCTGATGAATGGAACATAATGAATTTTGAAATATATGTTCTAGGCAACATAGTGAGTACCATGGGTACATTGAGTTTATTTTTATGAATTTTAACGTTAGGTACATAATTCCAGGTTAATATTTTTAACAAGGATGGAATACTGTTGCCACATCTGGGCAGGAGCTGCTAGAAAGGACTTATCCTGCCTTGATAGAGTTCAAAATAGACTTCGTAGCCTTGTAGGAGATGTCCTTTTCTCCTCCTTGCAACCTCTATCTCACAGAAGAGATGTTGCGAGTTTGTCTCTGATGTATCGTTATTTTCATGGAAAGTATTTGACTGAGCTTCAATCTATGGTCCCCCCTCGCCAAACTTTCACAAGAAACACTCGTCTAGCTGTAAACACTATCAATAATTCCTCCCACTCTTTATTTGTGCCTAAACCTAAACGTAGATTCCATGAACAAAGTTTCTTTCTTAGAACTGCACGCCTGTGGAATTCTCTTCCGTTTTCTTATTTCCAATGCTAAAAACGATTCTTTTTATAGTTTTATTTTGTTTGCTTTTGTCTAAGACTTAATTTCCCATGGTTGTATTAATGATGAAATGATAAAAATATCTATTGATTTTAAACTAACAGTAAAACTAAAATCTGAAGATCACACTTATAAGTGTATGTTTGGGAAAATATATGCACATATTTTATATGGGTTTTGCAGTAATCCGAGCCCCTTCCTCCTACCTAAAAAAACAACAACTCTGTATTTAGTCATTTGAAAATAATTGGAATCGGTAATTGTTTCGAATGGGAATTTGAACAAAAGAGGAGAAGGTAGAGCAGTAGCCCCAGATATATCTAAGGCTTTTGACAGAGTATGGCACGATGGTCTTTTCACGAAAATCAGATCATATGGTATCACTGGAAGAATACTTAACATAATTAAATCTTTCTTAAATAAGAGAAGAATCCAGGTTATCCTCGACGGTCATACGTCTAAACAATATGATATGAATGCAGGTGTACCTCAGGGGTCTATCCTCGGACCTTTATTATTTCTAATATTCATAAATGACCTCTCTGATAAAATTGTCTCTGAGATGGGTATATTTGCTGATGAAAATATGCTGTATAACAGGCACAAGGGGAGAATGAATGAGCACATAAGGGAATGGCAGACACACTAGAGGAAGACCTCCAATCTGTAGTGAAATGGGGACAAAAATGGATGGTCACTTCAATGCTGCCAAGACTAAACATGTTTCCTTCAATAATTACAAGAAACCTTCTCTACCACCAAGAGCTATTACTAATAATACATTACCGGAAAGTACTTCATTCAAACTCCTCGGTTTAACGTTCACAGGGAACATGAGTTGGAACATATATTGAGAGCATTGCCAAGGCTGCTGCAAAGAAGGTGGGCTCCCTCTACTGTGCTAGAAAGTGACTTATGCCTGAAAGTATCCTGTACCTGTATAAGGCCACCATTCGCCCATGTATTTTTGTTACATTTGGGCTGGTGCATCTGTTAGTAGTCTCTCGCTCCTGGACGAGGTTCAAAATAGATTCGCCAACCTGATAAGTCCTGAACTGTCATCTAAGCTTCAACCTCTGTCCCACCGATGAAATGTTGCATTCCTTTGCCTGTTTTACAAGTATTTTAATGGTGGATACTCTGATGTACCCACTTGACGTAAATACCCCCGACAAACCCAACAAGCAGCAAAATCCCACCCCTACACAGTAGAGATCCCTAGATGTAAGAAAGCCTTCTACTCTAATAGTTTCTTTCCCAGAACTGCTAGACTCTGGAATTCTCATCCAAGTTCCTGCTTCCCCAACTGTACTGACATGCAGAAGTTCAAGTGTAATCAACTAAGTACATAGTATCCCTGCAACTTATGTCCCTGATCATCAAAATGGCACTGTGCCTTGTTTGGGGTGAAAATGTAATAAATTTAGAACAAAATCGGTAATTATATTGTATTGGAACCAGGAAAAATATTGGAATCATCCCATCATATTGTGTATATATATATATATATATATATATATATATATATATATATATATATATATATATATATATATAAACATTATAAAGATTTGACATGGATTAACCGTCAACATGTTTCATTGGAACTCTAAAGTTTTTCAGCAAGATGTGCTGATGTTGAAAACTTGTTTGATTTGTGTAGACTATTTCTAATGTTTACATAATTTTATTTATGAAAGCTCTATCATGCATTGAGCACTTTTGAAAAAATATTGGTTTTTAGTTCAATATATTTTAACTTTATTAACTAATTAATTCATATATATATATATATATATATATATATATATATATATAACTACTTCATTTACTCACATAAATTTAATATACGAAAGTATAGATTTATGCGTAAACTTTAAGTATTTACTTCAAAAGTGCTCAATACGTAGGTAGAGCTAGTTAGTAATTTATAAAATATATATGGCGATTAAGCTACACTGAATATTCTGCGTTTCATCCACTATAGGATTCGTCAGGCTTATGCGCGAATTCTGTGGTTGTTTCTTGTTTTTATATATGTTGAGGATTTTTAGTTAGCCAATCAGCTTTCTAGTATCCACCGCGCCCCTTCCTATCAGCCAATGGGCATGCATTTTATCGAACAAAGGATCTGTTTTAGAACTAGATTAGTGGTTTAAGGTAGACGGTTTCCTTTTTTTTTTTTCTTTTTTTTATATATAAATATACCTATGTATACACACATATATGCACATATATATACATATATACATATATATATATATATATATATATATATATATATATATATATATATATATATATATATGTGTGTGTGTGTGTGTGTGATCGTTTATGTATATTCATGTTTATTTAATTTATTTATTTGTTTGTTTTCTATTGTTATTGTTATTGAATCCTATAGTGGATGAAACACAGAATATTCAGTGTAGCTTAATCGCCATATATATTTTATAAATTACTATATATATATATATATATATATATATATATATATATATATATATATATATATATATATATATATTAAGGATTAAGGACTATCCACTTATCAAGTGTCTCCTTTTCAGATTAAATATGTTTTAACTCTTTTTCAAAGTGTTTTTAACATCTTTTATTAACTGTTTGCTCGTATTATAAGCTCTATCTCCTATTTGGTTTTATCGAGCTTTTACATCTGGCTGAGATAACTTTATAAATATTAATTCTTTAATATTTATATTATACTTTATTTTTACCATCTTGGATCATTTTGGTAAATTTAATTGTAATTTTTATTTTATATATATATATGTATATATATTAAGTTGGTGCAAAAATAATATTGTTTTTTTTATCAGATATATATATATATATATGTAAAAAAACAACCTTATTTTTGCACCAACCTAATATATATGTACTAGTAGACAGCATGGCATTGCCCTGTCGTAAAATATGCTTAAATATATTTTAATTAATGCAAATTTTGTATTTATTATTATATTATATTAGACCCAATATATATAGTAATGATTTAAAAATTAAAAAAAAAAATAACTTGTGTGTCACCATCGAGAATTGAAACCAAAACATTTAGCTTACGATTTACTTTTTCCTTTGATGATAATGCCTGAGCTATGAAGACATGTTTGCTGCAAGGCTAAAAATGAAAACATGAACGAATAGCTATTACGTTACACATGCATATTCGTAATGCTGTTGTTCGGCTTTCACCTGGCAAATTCCATTTTAAAAATTTTTACACTTTTGCGCCGATTTTCCCTGGCTAAAACTCAAATATGAAGTTTTGCCAGTGTTTGTATACCCTATATATTAAGTTTCATGTCTATAGACTGATAGAGGAGTTTGCTAGGCAAAATTTTAAAACAAATATATATACACATGCATAAATATATATATAGAAAGAGGTTTGTGTTTACTATAACCTTTTTAAACAAATATTACGCAAGTATAAATCATGTAGAATATCTGCATGAATATAATTACATGTAATAGTTAACAAAAGATGATCATCCCATAAGAAAACCGAAAAAAACAATAGGGAGTTAATTAAAATGGATGTTTAAAATAATATGCAAATTAGCTACATCTTTTGCTAGTGAATGCAATGCCACTAACAATATATAACAAAGGTGTATATTCTTTTTAAATAAATAGGAAAAAGGGTTTTTAATATGAATATCAATACACACACACACAAAAAAAAAGAATTTATAGTAGTAGAGAAGATATATACAAGGTTGAACGATTAAAGTATCACCCTAAAGAAAACAACACTACAGCTGTATTTTAAAACTTTTATTGAAAAAATCAATTCAGGTACATTTATATCTGATCTACCTCTGCATTCCATGTTTAAAAAGGATGTGTCCTCTATAGTATTAGACCTGACTGAATGGTTAATTGTAGGTATTGACCATTTCATACCCTCTAAAAAGTTTCAGCAAAAACCTAACAGCCAGCCATGGTTCTCTCCAGAATGTGCTGCTGCCATTGCGCACAGAAATCACTTTTTCCATTGCTTCAAACGTAATAGATGTATGGAAACTAAAGCCGTTTTCAAGACTGCCAGCAACCATTGTAAGAAAGTAATAAGGAACGCAAGAGAGTTGTATGCTCAATCTGTTAAGTCCAAAGTGGCTGAGCAGCGGCTTGGTTCCCACCAGTTTTGGCAAATAGCAAACAGAATCCTGAACAGAAGCGTGTGCTCCATCCCAACTATTATCAATGGACCTGAGGTAATCTCGTCAGCATCAGACAAAGCCAAACTCTTTGTCAAGAACTTTGCAGCTAATTCTACCCTTTGCGACCAAGACCGCCAACCCCCAATATTTCCTCCTGTATCAGAAAACACGCTATGTGATATACGTATATCTGTATGTGATGTTGTGAAGCTAATCAAAAACCTTGATTCGAGTAAAGCAACTGGCCCTGATGGTATTCCAATTATAGTACTCAAAAAACTTCAACCTGAACTAGCGCCCATACTTACAAAACTGTTTAAACGTTGTCTTAAGGAGAATAGTTTCCCCTGGAAAATCTCATCTGTATGCCCTGTATTTAAGAATTCAGGTGATCGCTCATCACCCTCTCAGTACAGGCCAATAAGTCTCCTGTGCGTCATGAGTAAGTTGCTAGAATCTGTGTTAAATACAGAAGTAATCAACCATCTCAACAAAAATAACCTTCTTAGTGACACTCAATATGGTTTCCGTTCTGCTAGATCTACAGCAGATGTCCTTACAGTTATATCGCATAGGATTAGCAAATCTCTCGACGGTGGCAATCTTTCTAGGGCAATTGCTCTTGACATATCTAAAGCCTTTGATAGGGTATGGCATAAAGGTTTACTTCATAAGATCGCTAGCTATGGTATAGCTGGAAAAGTCTTCTCAATTATTAAATCATTTCTTTCTGATAGGTTCATAAGAGTAGTAGTTGAGGGGCAAAAATCAGAAGCTTACAATATTAATGCCGGTGTCCCTCAGGGATCCATCCTGGGCCCAACTCTTTTCCTGATCTACATTAATGATCTTCCAAATCATATCCTTACATCATTTGTAGACATTTATGCTGACGACACTACCATTTATGGTAGCACATCTAAGACAGTAAACGACCAAGTTCTCTCCAATTCTCTCTCCTCTGATCTTGAGCACGTAGTACAATGGGGAAAGGAGTGGCTGGTTACTTTTAATGCATCTAAAACCAAGCTTCTCTCTTTACATCATCAACATTCTAATCCACATTTGTCATCAATTGAAATGAATGGCTCTCGTCTTCAGGAGGCCTCAAGTTTTGACAAGCTTCTGGGCTTGACCATTACTCCTGATCTTAAATGGAACACGTATATCAAATCTGTTGCCAAGGCCGCTGGAAAAATGGTGGGATCTTTCTATCGATCCGGTAGATATCTCACTGCTGATGCTATTCTCTATCTATATAAGAGCCAGGTACGTCCAAGGATGGAATACTGTTGCCACATCTGGGCAGGAGCTGCTTGAGAGGACTTGTCCTGCCTTGATAGAGTTCAAAATAGACTTCGTAGCCTCGTAGAAGATGTCCTTTTCTCCTCCTTGCAACCTCTATCTCACAGAAGAGATGTTGCGAGTTTGTCTCTGATGTATCGTTATTTTCATGGAAAGTGTTCAACTGAGCTTCAATCTATGGTCCCCCCTCGCCAAACTTTCACAAGAAACACTTGTCTAGCTGTAAACACTATCAATAATTTCCCCCACTCTTTATCTGTGCCTAAACCTAAACGTAGATTCCATGAACAAAGCTTCTTTCTTAGAACTGCACACCTGTGGAATTGTCTTCCGTTTTCCTGCTTTCCGGCTGACTACAATATGGTTGTGTTCAAGTCTAAAGTAAATAAGTTCTTGATGAGCCGTTCCATATAAGTTATCAAATTTACCAAATTTTCATTACTAATGATTACTATATTGACCAATTTCTACTGTACACTCTTTAACCCTTATCCTTGAGTGGCCTCTGGGCCTTGATAATGTGGTGATGCCTTTGTAAAAAAAAGGTAACTTGATTATGTAATAGAGCTGATATCTATTCAATGTAGCTGCCTTCAGCCCCCATTCACTGCCTTGATACAGGTTCGGAACTGGGAGCATGCCCTTTCCACAAGCACTGGCAGGAGCTCAGCGAATACTCGACGAATGGCAGCAATCAGGCTTGTTTTGGTGTTGTGGGAGGTCATGTTGGTGATGTTCTTGACATATGATCAAACAAAGTAGTCCAGCGGGTTCAGGTCGAGGGAGGATAGAGCCCAATGAGAGAAGGGTACAAAGTCGTAGCACTCCTTCTGAAGCCAAGCCTGGGTCTCTTTGGACTTGTGGGTTGGCGCTGAGTCCTGCTGTCACACCCAGGGTTGCCAGCGGCCACCTGATTGCACCAGAAGATCACCACACTCTTAAGCACATCCAGGTACACTTTAGTGTTGACTTTCAAGCGGCACTTCAAAGATGTGAGGTGGTATGATGTGGCCCTCACTTGAAATCACACCAAAAACCATAACCGTGGCCGAAAACTTTGTTCTTATCACCCTGGGCATGTCCCTGTTATTCGCAGCAATTCAGTGATGCATTTTGAGGGTGCTGGCAATGGGCCTATTGTAATAACTAGGATCGGTAGGGAGCATGAGTTGTACAGCGGCACATTTCCGCTCTCGCTTGCTGAACATTGTGTCACTTTCAGACATGATATAAAGCTCCTATCACTTTTGGAATTTGTGCACAACTGGCCAACTAGTAGATGTCTGTAACAAAAAAAGAAAACTGGTTTTCATCAAACGGAAATGGAATCATGTCGTATTTTCTAGGGCGACAATTTTATCGTTCCACCCTGTATAATTATTTACTATAATAATTATTAAATACCTACAAACACTAGTGTTTCATCCTTTTGGGAATCATCAGTGCAGGGTGTCACGATTAACACCAATCGATAGATTCGAACCCGGCAACAGAAGCCATTTCTGACTCTGTTAGCAAAGACCTAATCCATTTGGCCACCATTAACTGCGAGAAATACTGTTGAAATTTAAACATTTATTTTTAAATGTTTTGAACGTCTGTCAGAGTGATCTAATCATTATATCTTAATTCCTTACTTCTTGTGCTAATTACTGGTAGCCTGGAGGTTAAATACCAGCCCATGAAGTCAAGGATGACTTTGTGATTGGCTTCAACTCCTCCGACTGGTAGCAATTGTCACTTCCTACACTGATACAAATGCAAATTCAAAACACGTGTCCATAGGTTTAAAAATAGTTATTATTAATATTTATTTAAAAAATATTATCATTTTATCAATATAAGAGACACAAAACCTACAGAATCAAACCACGGCCACCGAGAGTAAGAAGAAGGTCTGTTAGCTGAAAAATGTCTGCAGGCAATGTAGGTAAGATTTGTCAGACTGTCAGTACTATATGAGGGCCATTTGAAAAAGAGCAATAAAACTTTTTTAAAAAGAAAAAGGAACACAGTTCGATTACTACTTAAACTGAACTTCATTCAATATAAAATATAAATATTATCTACGTAAAATTAAGTAATTTTAAAGCAATATACAATACTGATAAAACTGAATTATGAATTTAGGGAACAAACAATTCAAGAAACATTAAACACAAATATTTTTTGGCCTTCGGAACAAGATCCCAGTGTAATATCTGTTTTGATGCTACATTTTACCTTTTCTGTCCTCGGTCGGTGGAGGAGAAATCTTTCATGACCGAGACAATTTTTATTTTTGTTCCCATCCAGAGTGCCCCTTATTGGGAAACTGGATTTTGCCCACAAGATTATATGTTGAAATATTTAAATAACTATTACTTTAAATACAGAAATTATATTTAAAGTTTTGGTTTTCTGTTCTTCTATGTCCATTTTTTCCACATATTTTTCATCAAAATGTGTAGCGTATTAGTTGCCTCACAGGCCATCATCAGTGATCGCTCACTGGCAGTAACCTGTGGTGTTCCCTGGAGACCAAGTGATAACAAGTCTCCCCAGATTTCCAGTGTTCTGCATCTCTTGACCACTTGTGCAGATGATTGCATGTTATCGCAACAGCCATTGTAACTGATTTCTCGTTGGCATCGGCCATTGGTTTGGGTGACAAAATGTCTCCCCAAGGTACCAGATTTGAACTGCAAACTTTCAGTGGAGATTTGGTTAGTACTCTCCCACCTTGGTCTTTCCTTCTTCCCAAACCCTTCACAACTAGTTGGAGTGGCGCCAGTCGATGTCATCTACACCAGTTTTTTATTATTATTACTATTATTATTATGATAATAATAAGGGTGCTTGTGCAGTGTATGCATGTGTATTTTAAATATTATTTCCAAGTTAAATTAAATTTTGGGTTTATATTACTGTACACATATATTTGAAAAAGTGGTCAAAAATCAAATATATACCAAATAAATGTTATCAAAGGCAAGATAAGTTACTCTTCTACCTATCTGGAAAGGTTTTTAGTGGTTTTACTCACTTTAAGACGTGTAATCGCTTCAAAAATCATACAATGTTTATCGATATATTTTATTTGTTATATATTTGTTTTTTTGACAACTTTTTCGAATCTATGTATATAGTAAAACAGATCGTTAAAAAAAACAAAAAAAAAAAACTGCTGTGAAAAATGCTAACTATATTTGGAAATACTCAGTGAAAAGTTTTATTTATTATTAAAAGAACGGACTGAAAAATATACAAAAATTGTTTGTTTTGCAGTAAAAAAAAATAAAATAAAATGAAATATCCGACTTTCTCTGATAGAAATTAAAGGTTCAAAAACTAGTTCGCTTATTATATTTTGTTAGATTAAAATTCTCCCAATGTGCAATTATAATAATTATTATCCAAATGGAGAATTGTTCTTTCTCTTTAGAACATACGTGAACAATCGGTAACACATATTGGTAGACATGGATAATCAGTAGCCATATTTTTTTGCCTATTAGCGTGACCACGTGGTTGAATACCGGAAACTGTCTCTACCTACAACTTAATCAGGAAGTGACGTTACGCTGTCATATGCATCGGCCTTCTTCTTACTCTCAGTAGCCATGATCAAACACAAAGTCTTGGTGATTTTCTCTCTTCTGATCTAGAACATGTGATGCAATAGGGAGGAGGGAAATGACTTGTAACTTTTAATTCATCCCAAACCAATCTCTTTTTTCACCACCAATACTCAGATTCTTGTTTTTTCTCAGTTGAAATGAATGGGTCTCTTCTCATGCAGTTCCTTGTTTTGATAAGTCTCCTAAGATTAACTTCCACTACAGGTCTATAATGGAAGACATATCCAATCTGTTGCTAAAGTTGCTGAGAAAATGGTTGGATCATTCTATCGCTTCATAAAGTACATGACTCCTGATCCAAATCTCTACATATATAAGAGTTGAATACATCTAAAGATAAAATATTGATCCCATATCTGGGGAGGTGCCGCTCAGAGTACTCTTTTGTATCTTGACAAAGTACAAATGTGGTAATGGTTAATCTGAATTGGGAATCAAAACTTTTTGGGGTATTAGAATCGGTATTGGAATAAAAAATTCTACCTATTTTCCCTTGCCAAACATGTAGTGAAGCCAAGACTACTACTTCTCCATTACATTTCTCTTTCTCTCTACTTTTCTCTTTCCCTTCCTTCCTTCTTTTCCCTTTTACCTTCCTTCCTTCTTTTCTCTCTATGTGAAGGCCAATCAGGATGGAGAACAGTTCTGGTGGGAAAGAAGGAGATACAAGAAGTTTTGGAAGCAAAAAGATGGAGAGACGAGTTGTTCCAGCGTCAGGAGACAAATGAAAATCCCGAACTTTCTATGACCCAATACCACTTGTACGCTGAAATGTATATAAAACCGTTTCGTTTTGAAATGCCCTTTTTCTTGATTATTATTTTCAGGTCGGTTTCTAGACCGTTCCAACACTCCCATCTTCTTATTAATTTTGACGACTCCCCAAAAGGAAGACCGGGCAAAATGGTGACCTACCCAACAAGATTTACATTATGGTAACCGCCATAATTCTTTTAATAGTTTTGTTTGTTTTAGAACTTAATTTTCCATTGCTGGTACTAATAGTAAAACGATAAATATTTATTAATATTAAACTACCAGTGAAACTAAAATCTAGTGTAGTTTTACATTTGAAAAAATATCTGTACATATTACATGCTTTTTTTTCTGGTAATCAAAAAAAAAAAAAAAAAAAAAAAAAAAATCAAAATCAAAGCTATAACTAAATATTTAAAGATTTTTAAAAGAATTGGAATCAGAATTTGTATTTGAATTGGCAATTTAGAACAGAATCAATAATTGTATTGGAATCAAGAAAAATGTTGGAACCGTTCCATCACTCGTACAAATTGACTTTGCAATCTAGTGGAGAATGATCTCTACAGCTCCTTTCTCACAGAAGAGACATCTGCTATTTTGTCTACCTTTATTTTCGCAAAAGGTTCTCAACCGAGCTCCAATCTCTGGTTTTCGCTTTATAAGACACTCCCAGCAAGAGCTCACCTTTTACCATAACTGCAAAGAACTTTATCGTTTCTTTCATGCGCCTAGCACACTACAGAATTTCCATAAACAGAGTTTCTTTCCAAGAACTTCCCATCTGTGAAACACATTACAGCGAGACTGCTTCCCTGCAGATTACAACATGGTCATCTTCGAATCCAATGTAAACAAATACTTGTCACAAACCGTTCTGATAAGTAATCAAAATTTGTTAATTCGCTTCATCATTTTCAATCCTCTCATGACATTCTTCGTCATTCAACTGACAATTCACTATCCCCCCTCATTAACCCTTATCCTCAAGTGATGACTCATCTGCACATCAATAAAATATGAGAAGGTTTTAACTCATTTACCCGCGCTTAGATCCTCTCCCGTCCGACCCTTCTTGTGAATGTAAATTTTAACATCAATTTCTCACCCGGCGTAGTATTTTTAGAAACGATCAAAAAGACGCCTAAGAAAAGAGAAAATCCCGAGTGAAAAATAGATGTCAAAAAATAATAGCCAATGAGAAAGCACCACGGTGCCAAAGTCCAAGTTGGAGTAAAAACATACGGTGAAGAGTGACGTCATGTACTAACTCCGCACAAAGTTGTGACGTGTACAAAATGTGTGCACACATAAACGCACTTGCCTTGTCGCCGCAGCGCAGTCACATTTTTCGTCTCATTCCCCGACCGCTTCTTACGCAACAAATAAGTTATCATTATTTTTTTTTTAAATCTTCATTTTAAAGGATTTTATTTTTTTTTATTATTATTTTGATTTCTGCACATGACAATGATATAAGACTATAACCGGCGCAGTATGGAAATTATAACCCAAGTAAGTATAAAAGAAAAACAAACGATATTTTACTTATATAGCGGACGAAATGTTCCTTTTTTTTTCTTTTTTTTCTTCTTAAAAACAGAAGAAAACGAAAGAATAAAAATAAATATTTTCGCTGGTAATTAAATCTAAACTGATTTTTTTTTTTTAAATCAATTAAAATTTAATTAAAGACCTAAAACTTAAGACAATGATTTTTTTTTTATTGAATGGGTGGTTGTTGGCAAGTCTTGTTAATTGAAAGTGCGCGAAAATAAGCTTTGAATAATAATGATAAATTCCTTAAAAATAAACTTTGGTTCAATTAAGATCGCATGAATATCTCTTCATTTTGCACAAATGTTGGATACGATTGATCGTTATTGTTCTTAAAATTGTCTTACTTTAAAAAATTTACTTTTTAACATAAAAATATAACTTTTTTTTTATATTAATATATATTACTTTTACCGCATCATTTTCTTTTTGACGTCTTGTTAAACGATCAACTAATGTATTAATCTTCTGATTACTTTGCGTTTGAATTCGTTAAATTTCTTTAATATATTTTAAAAAGTGTTTAAAGTTTTCTTTGTGTGTAAACCAAAAAACAAAAAAAAAAAAATGACATTTATATATTGTTTAACATTCCCAAGCATATTTAGAAATCCATTCTTAACATAAGAGAGGGGTTCTTAACTGTTACCTTGCACAGACGGAACTCTCCTAAAACGAAAACAAATAATTTGCACGGGGATGATAAACTGCAGTATTACTGTGTAGTACTGCACTGCAGTAATGCCCCAAAAGTTTGTACTTTCACAGTTTACGGACGGACAGTGCTATTTTTTTTTTCGTTTTAGATAGGATTTTCAAATTTAATTAAATTTTATTGTTATGGTATCTTTTGTTTATTAAATTCTTAAGTGAAAGTACAGAATAGTTTACAAAGTATCCCTTCTCCATGTTAAGAATGAATTTCTCTAAATGTCATTTCAACATGGACTGTAAACTAAGTAGCAACGTTTAGTAATAAATAAATAAATAAATGGATGAAAATATGGTTCAGTTCAAGTTCTGTATGTAATTGTTTACAAAAGAAGCAGTCGGCTCGGGCTACACACGGTGTTTAGGGATTTTCGCCTCAAAAAGTCCGTTACTTTGAAAGGGAGTTTTTTTTTGTTTGTTTTTTTTTGCGCTTCTATATATATATATATATGTTGAATTTCAACGTAAAAAAATGGTACCTACGTAATTGCCAGGTCTGAAATAGTAAAATTAAAAAAACAAACAAAAAACAAACCCAAAACGATAAAGTACATAAATAATTATTAATGGAGAAAAAAATTTGTGAAATGAAGCAAAATCACATTGTTGGACTTACTTAAAAAAAAAAAAAAAAAAAAAAGTTCACAGGGGAGATAATTAAGTTCTATTGCTTACGTCACGTAACGAACGTAATTCAAAATGTCGGACAAATTTTATTCCGCATCTAAACCTTATCGAAAACTGTTTTTCATTAATAATTGTTTTTCTGGCGTATCGTTTTCCGTAATTTCTGGGTATGTTACTATTTGCGACATGACATTTACGTAGGTACTATTTGTTTTACTTGGATTTTAATATTTTTCGCTAGAAGCACCAATTTTTTTTTTCCAATAGTAAGTTTTTATTTTTTATTTATATTTAGTTTTTGTGAAAAAATACTTCTAAAAACTAGATAGGTTTTTTTTTTTTTACACAGTGGTCACCACTTATCAAGGCCCGGAAGCCACTCAGGGATAAGGGTTATTGCAAGTACATTACGTTAGTGTGGAGATTTGATGAAGTGTTTAATTAAGGGGGCGGTTCATTAGGAATTTGTTAACGTTGGATTTGAACACATCCAAGTTGTAGACAGGTGGGAAGCAGGCAGACGGAACAGAGTTCCACAGGCGCGCAGTTCTTAGAAAGAAGCTTTGTTCATGGAATCCACGTTTTGATTTAGGCACAGATAAAGAGTGGGAGAAATTTTTCACAGTGGATTCGGCTAGAAGGGTGTTTTTCGTGAAAGATTGGCGAGGGGGGGGGGACCAAAGATTGGAGTTCAGACGAGCACCTGCCATGGAAATAACGATAAAACAAGGATAGGCTCGCAACGTCTCTTCTGTGGGAGAGAGGTTGCAAGGTAGAGAAAAAGGCATCCCCCACTAAGCCACAAAGTCTATTTTATACTCTGTCAAGGCAGGATAGGCTGTTTTTAGCAGCTCCTGCCCAGATATGGCAGCAATATTCCATCCTTGGACGTACTTGGCTTTTATATAGATAGAGAATTGCATCAGTAGTGAGATATCTTCTGGAGCGGTAGAAGGATCCCACCATCTTTCCAGCGACCTTGGCAACAGACTTGATGTACATGTTCCATTTCAGATCAGGAGTAAAGGTCAAACCCAGAAGCTTGTCAAAACACGGGGCCTCTCCCAGACGAGAGCCATCCATCCCAATTGATGCCAGATGGGGATCAGAGCGTTGATGATGTAAGGATAGGAGCTTGGTTTTATATGCATTAAAGGTAACCAGCCACGTCTTCCCCCACTGAACCACGCGCTCGAGATCAGAGGAGAGAGAATCAGTGCAAAATGAATAGCCGATGTTCAAAATGTATAAACATTTTGACCCCTCCATTTACTTAAAAATTCAGTACTCATGATGCAGTTATTGATCCGTGCTGAAATAATGTTATTATTTAAAAAGACATTCTTAACATGGGGAGGGTGTTTTGTACCTATTCTGTACTTTAACCTTACAATTGAATAAAAAAAACATATCCTAAAACTTTAATTAAATTAGGAAATACGATTTAAAAAATAGCACGGATCAGTAAGTGTATTAGCACCAAAAATTGACTTAAAATCAGGAAATTAACCAATTGTAATGAAAATTTCAGTATTTATCAAATAATTATCACGGAATATAATGAACCCATTATTTTTATGTGAATCATAGTGGAACTGTATTATTTTGTTTAGACAAAAAACACCTTTACTAAAGTTATGGCTTTTAGGAAAGGTAATTGTTTTACCCTCCTAATAAATTATAACAAAGAACAAGGCACAAAAGAAATACAAATTTCTTTTTAAGCAATAACAATGAAGAGTATTTTATTTGTAGCAGGAGCTCGCAGGTCAGGCTGCTAAAAGGGAAGAAGGAAAAGAAAGTTCCTTTAAGGTCGTCGAAGGTTAGTCAGTACCGTGTCGTCACCGGCTGGATAGCAGTTCTCTCAAATCGAGACCGTCAGTGCTATAGTGAGATGTCCAGTGGACAGGGGACGAAAGAGGATAGATGTTGCAAGGCTGGCAGTCTGGTTCTGACTAGCTGACGTTCCCTAAAGACTTTTTGGGAGCAGATGAATCAATGCGCCCTGTTAGCTGATATGTCCGCCTGTGGCCGGAGAACTCAGAGGGGGGGGGCATTGATTCGCCATAGCAAATAGTTCTCTGTGACTGCTACAGGTAGTAAAAAAAAAAAAAAAAAATTTGCTTTTTTATGAAAATAAAGCATCGTAAATTGTAACAATAAAAAAGAAAAATTAATTTGTTCAGGAACATTATGAAAAAAAGCTCCTGACGTCCGCATTAATGAATTCAATATAATTAAAAAAAAAAAAAAAATTAATTCCTTGAACTACCGATATTATCATTGAATTAAACATTGTTAATATTGTCACACAAAAAAAATAATTGCAAAAAATGTTTCCTCGTTTTTAGATTACATGTTTTGCGTAATTGTTATATGTAAGATTTTAATATTTTCCTTGTTTGAATGAATGCGTAACTTTCGGTTTAACATAATTTTTTATGTAAACTTGAAAAATAATAAAAAAAAATTTTTAATTTAAAAGCAGGAACACAGAAAAATAATTAGATTAAAAAAAAAATGGTAAAAATTATACAAACGTTTACAATAGGAATGTACGGATGCATGGCTGGGGAAAGAAAAGAAAACCAGCATTCCCTACCTCCCATCAACTATCTGACGTTATTTTCAGACAGCCTTTTGGCTTTCTTACATTTTAGCTGTAGAACGCATTCTTAGACAACTTTGTTTTTGTTTGTGCAAAGCTGGAATCTCTCGCTTTTGGGGGGGGGCTAATTAAGCTATTTTTTGGTATAAAATTCAGGGTTTTAACTTTCTGGTAAAAACAAAAGTTGTTCAGAGATAATGGGTTTTAATAGATTTTTAAATCAGTAATTGGATTATTCTCCATCTAGTGGTCATTGCTACATTTTACTTTTAGAAAAAAAACTTGTAGTTAAAAACTATTTCAAAATAAGGGATTTTTTAGAGTGTTCATTGGGCAGCCAACAGCTTCGCAAACCTCCTTTATAAACAGTCACAGACGGAACTTGAACCTTTTTTTTTTTTTTTACTTGAGATATAAGTTGTCAAGGCCTGAAGGCCACACGAGGATAAAGGTTAATAAATGTAAGGTGGTAGTTTAGTAATTGTTAATAGTGTAAATTGTGTAGAATTTGATTTATAGGGATGGCTAAACTAGAACTTGTTTATATTGGATTTGAAGGCTATCATGTTGTATTTAATCGGAAAGCAGGCCAGTGGAACAGTGTTCTACATACAGGCAGGTCTAAGAGAGAAGCTTTTTTCATGGAATCTGCATTTAGATTTAGGCACAGATAGAGAATGTGGGGGAGGATCCTATATAGTGGTTGTAGCTAGTCAAGTGTTTTTTGTGAATAAATTGGCAGGGGGGGGGAACCATAGGTAGATGATAGAGTTCAGTCGAGCACTTGCCATGAAAATAGCAATAGAGCAAAGACAAACTTGCAACGTCTCTTCTGTGGGGAAAGAGGTTGCAAGGAAGAAAAAAGGCATCACCTACTAGGTTTCAAAGCTGGTTTTGAACTCTATTCAGGCAAGATAGGGCGCACCGAGCAGCTCCTGCCCAGATGTGGCAACAGTCCATTTAGGACATACCTGTTATGTATATTATACATATAGATTATTGCATCTGCAGTGAGATACCTACTGGAGCGGTGGAGTAATCCAACCATTTTCCAGCAATCTTGGCAACAGATTTGATGCATGTGTTCCATTTCAGAAGGTCAGTCTCAGAAGCTTGTCAAGACATGGAGCTTCCCAAAGACTACAACCATTCATTTCAGTTAGGGCGTAATGGGGTTCAGTGATTATGATGTAAGGGGAGACATTTGATTTTAGATGCATTAAAATTAACCAGTCACCTTTTTCCCCATTGCATAACATTTTCAAGATCAGAAGAGAGGGAATCAGAATAATCTTGGTCATTGTTGGCCTTTGATTTATATAAGAGCATAAATAATTGTCCATCAGCGATTAAAGCATCCAATTAAAATTAGATTTTAACAACTTGCAAAAGTAAATTAGAATTTGATTTCAGGATTAGAAATGCAGGGTACGCCTTACAATCCATTAAGATTCGAAAAAGTGGTCAAAAATTCAAATATAATAAATAAATGCAAGTTACTCTTCTACCTACCTTATATTTTGGCATATAAGACAACCCTTAAAGTTAAAAAAAAAATCATCTTTAAAAACAAATATTTCATAAGATAGCGAGTGTTGCAATCTCTACCCTAGGCTAAATTAACATGCTTTCGTGATTTAGCAGTCGTCTTATACAACTGATATATGATAAATTTATTAAAATTTGCTCCAATTTCGTACCCCGTCTTATCTGATGGTCCCCTTATATGCCGAAATATATGATATCTAGAAAAGTTTTTAGTGGTTTTACTCACTTTAAAATGTTTATTCGGTTTGAAAAACATTGTGTCAAGCATTAGGTGAGAAAAAAAAAAAGGCTGCGAATTGACACCTAAATATTTAAAGTTTTGATAATGACTTAAAGATAATAAATTATACAACCCATCCAATATATGTTACCATGACATATATTGAGTGAGGGTGAGTTTCTAATAGGGTTTTCTTTTAGTTTTAAGTCATTTTCAAGTCTTCAAATATTTAGGTGTCCATTCCTGGCCATTTTTCTTGTTTTCATGTAACACTCAACACTTTATGTTTAAGGGAGAATAAAACCGCTAAAAACTTTTAGATAGGCGAAAGAGTAACTTATCTTGCCTTTGGTAACATTTCTTTGTTATTTATTTGATTTAACAATAACCCTTATCCCTGAGTGGCTTCCGGGCCTTGATAAGTGGTGATCACTGTGTATAAAAAAAAAAAAAATTTTTTTTTTTAATTATTTTTTTTTTGAATCTCTGTGGATTGTAAAACATACCCAAAATGCTATTCAAAACCAATCAATTTTATTAAAAAATTGGACAGAAATGTTTAGAAATAGTTGAGATATTCCAACGATCCGTATTTTAGTGCTTTTTGGCTCCATGGTAAAAAAGGAGCCAGGGTTTGTAGCAAATTGTTCAAGTTTTGGATTTCACTTTTTCAAAAAAATAATTCTAATGAATTGCCCACTTGAGCGACACAATTTTTGTCCACGAAATTCTGAAACAACTGCTCCTGTCTTGTTTGATTTTGAAACCTAAAAGAAAACCTATCCAGATAAGTAGAAAAATACCTCATTGAATTTAGTAACGTTTACTTGTTGACTATTTGTTTCTTTCACCCTTTTATTTTTTTTGTTAAATATTCTTGCAAATCACCCATTTTTCGATTGTGTAGATTTTAGCATCCCAAGTTCAGCTTTTAATTTTTAATAGTTCTGCTACCACAGCTCCAATAATCGATTCATAGTAAATAAAAAAACATTTACATCTCATTTTTTGATCTACAGACTTGAAACTTGATATATAAGGGATTTGAATTTGTGGAACAAATTCGATTTGATTTTTAGCCAGAAAAATAGCTGCTAAGGAGTCACAATTGAAAAAGAAAAAAAAAAAAAAGTCGGAACTTGGCATGCATAAGTTGAATAAACGCATTATTTCTATGCATGTGCGAATATACATTTATATCTTTAACAGCGTTATTTTTTATTTTTTTTAAAGTTTTTATATGCATATAGACTTGGATCAGAAATTAATGAATAATGCTGGAGAGCTATGTTTTGATTTCAATTCTAGTTGATGGCACTCAAGTCATTTATTTTTTTTTTTTTTTACATTTGCAACCACTACTATATATTGGGTACAATATAATAATCAATAGAATATTGGTTATGTAATAAATACGAAATCTGCATAAATTAAAATATCTAATTTAGTCATATTTTATGACTGGGCAATGCTGGGTGGCCTGCTAGTATAATACATTTTAACAAGCCTTTTTGGTTAGAAACAAAGTGTAGTATCTGTTCTGATGCTGCACTTAATCTGTTATGTTCTCAGTAAAAAGTCTTAGACTGAGGCAATTTTTATTTTGTTCCAATTCAGTGCCCTTTTATGTGCAGCTTTCTTTCACATAAAAAAGCTGACTTTGTGTCTAACTTTGCCCTCTTGAGAGGCAAGTAAATTGGAACAACAATTAAAAGAATGTTCCCCTATCATTGATTTTTAAATAAATGAAAAGGAAAAAAAAATATTTTCCTAAATTATTATTTTTTCCTTTCCTGCCCATAAAGAAAGAAAGGGTAAACTGTGGATTTGAAATCATTTTTCGATTGTGTAGACATTAGCATCTCAAATTCACCTTTCAATTTAGTACCATGAGAACCCAATTGAGACCAGAAAACCCAATTGTTTATTGCGATTAAATCAATAGCGATAAGTAGTACAACGAACTTTAAAAAATCATATATATAAAAAAAAAATAATTATGAAATTCAATTCACCAGAATGCATTTCAGTTTTTCCTAACAACATAGTCATTTTACTGTTTTGTTACTAAATGGAAAAGAATGCATAATTTCCTGAGCTTTTGAAATTTGAAGGTCTTTTATTTGTTAAAGTCATTTATGGTTTTTAAATTCCTAAATTCTCATTTATTGAAAGTTTTTGAAGCTATTTACAAGTAATAAGTTTATAAATATAGATGAAAACATTACAGTAATAAAATAAGTTATAGCTTTGACAATTTTGTTCAATTTAATAACCAACCAATAGCTTAATAAGTAAATTTAACTTTAAATTTGTCTAAAAAAGAAATAATAATTTAGAAAAACAGACAAAAAACAAAGTTATAATAAGCAAGGTAAAAAAAAACAAAAAAACTCTCAGACAATGCCGGGTATGTCTAGCTAGTTATTACATAAGAAAAACGGCTAGAATGAAGTTATCAAGTCAGTTTTGTGATTACAAAAATTGAAAGCAAAGAAAATAATCGTGTTGTTCCTTATTTAATTGACTCCCCATGATGGTAAAGTTAGATACATCTTTTCAATGTGGAGAGAAAATTCAACTCCACAAAATGGATAGTATTCTATATTGGAAACAGAAATATAACCTGTAGAATTTTGTCTACGCAATCTCTGAAATGGGGATAGAATATTAAATTTTTGCATGATTGGTGACATCTATTTAGGCTATTTCTATCAGTATTTTGTTTAATTTTCGATTTTTTTTTTTTTTTTTTTTTTTAGTGATTATCGAGGTTTGACTGAGACCATCATTTTGTTTTTCATTCTAACGTGACAGGTTTTACATCGCCTTTACTTTTAATTAAAAAACCCTTTAAAATAATTTAAAACACAAGAATAACTTCGCTTGCTTTTGGTAATATTTAATTGGCATGTATTTATTTTTTCTTTCATGGCAATTCTGAAAAATCCTCAAAAGTTTATTTCAAGAATTTCTTAATTTAGTTGGTTCAATTGACTATAAAGATTATTAAAAATATCTTGTTTATTTTGTGTGTTTTTACCAAAACTTTGGATAAAATTTGATAGTTGGTCTTATAATTTATGTTTTTAAACTTTTGAAAATGTAACTTTAATTCGTTGTTTTAATTGCTGGTCGCCATTTTTTTATTTTTTTTAAACTATTTTTGGTAAATTTGGATGCTTTCTTCCATATTACCGATGGAAAAATTAAAATGAGGGTTTTTGTTTTTGTGCAATTGCACGTCAACACCCTGAAAATACCTGGAAATTTAACTTATTTAAATTTTCAAGTATTTTATTTAAATCAAATAAATCATTTCAGAATGGGGTTCACATTATATAAATTTAATGTAAAATAAATAACCCACTTCTTAACCAGAAAGTATTGAGTATCCAGTTCTTAATCAATGACCATATAGCATAAGACAGAACAAGTAACCATTTTTTTTTAATTTCCAAAATGGCCTCCGTTATTATTTTTTTCAAAACTTCTAGTAATATATCTATTGTGTAGACTTTAAGTTATTGTTGCGGTTAATGAAGGGTATGTTTTTTTTTTTTATTTTTAAGGGTCCTACCTTGTTTTCTGCTGAAAAAATACTATGAAGCATATTGATGTGTAATTGTACACACAGAAAGAAAATAGAATCTAATTTTTATTGTTTTAAATTATAATTACTCAAAGGAAACTTGTTCACACACAAACATTGAACATTTGAAAATGATTTTAACAGATAAAATTGATTTTTGATCTAAAATGGTAATATTTATTCTAAAAGAAAATTTGGTGCAAGTCCAGAATTCAATCTAATTAAAAACAAAAAATAAGAACGAAAATGTCATGTTACAAAAATCACGTAAATTGACCAAGTATTTTGTTTTTAACTTAGAAAACAAAATTTATGAGAAAGTGAGAAGTGTGTCTAGATCCATAATATTAAGAGGTTATGGACAAGGTCTCTCATACAATCCTGGGCAATGCCAGTTCTTTGTGCTATTATTGAACAAAAAAAACAAAACTTACTTTCTAGCATTGATTCTTAAATGTTCTCTCTTTCGTATTGAAATGAAGAAGTTGGAACATGTTTTTTTTAAAAACTGGCAACAAGTTCAAATCGTTTTAAATATGTTGTGTTTATTTTATCTTTTGTGAGAGCAACAAAGATTTTTTTTTTGTTCTTCTTTTTTTTTATTATTTCTCTTGAACTTGTTAGAATGTGTTATTTGCTAATTGTATTGATTTGTATTTAATTTCTTTTGTCATTTCGTTTATTTTCTTAATCCATTGGTCATTACAATGCCAGTATGATAAAAGAGGAAATTTATATTTAGTGGCTTAATTTTTACTTACTGTTGTATGATAGGTGGAACTCTTTAGCCAATGGATGAAATTCATTGCAGTAAATTTAATGGTAAAGATTACCTTCCATGTCATAATTTAGTTTCCTCAAAAATGTTTCCACTTAAGAATTATTTACCTTGGCTTTTCACGAGGGCTGGATGTAACACAGGATTTAGCTTTGTGGAGTGCTGACATTTCTGAACACCATAAAGGCAATCACGGCTGGTAATAATTGTCTTAGTCTAGGAGGATTTCTCCTCCACTACTTGAGACAACATCAGAGAGCATATGATAACAATCTGACACCGTTGCAATGTTGTTGTCAGCAATGAAGGTGACATCATGCCACCCCGCTGCTAACTTCATCTGCATTCACTGTCAGAACTTCATTGATCACACTTCATATGACTATGAAATTCCTACAGCTACGTATCTTGAAAGCGATGTTATTAAACTTGACATAGATATTGGGATAAGAAAGGGGAAAAAAGAAGTTAATGTCCCCCAATGATGCTGGGATAAACAGAGCTGAGAAGGAAAATATAACGAAATACCAAGGTCTTATGTATGACATGAGAAGAAACTGGAACCTTAGGAAGATCTCTCATTCCAGTAATTATAGAAGCAACTGGACTCCTGAAAAAGAATTTCAAAACTACCTCACAAATATACCCAGTGAACCAAGTGCAAGAAAGATTCAAACAATTGCACTTAAAGGGATGATCAGAATCTTAAAAAGATTTCAGCTAGAATATTCGAGATAGTGGATGAATGTTTGGCATCCGGTAGGATGCCTCATTTCCTGCTTGAACAAACTGATAAGAAAATGGAAAAAAATGAGTTTCCTAGCTCACCTGATTGCAACTTCAACTTTGTGTGATGCACAATGAAATAAGATGCAGAACAAATCCATCTGAAACACTTAGGATGACTAAAATCCAAGATCACCAGAGCCTTTGAGGATCTAAGTTGGACGGAAAGGAGACTTGAGCTCCTGATAAGTGCTGCACATGTGACGCACCAGAAAGGTTTGCTCGGCAATGGCGGAAGCAATTGTTAAATCTGCTGTACGTGTGTGTGTGTGTGTGTGTGTGTGTGTGTGTGTGTGTGTGTGTGTGTAGATGCTAATTGATAGTGCCAGTTGACTGGAAGAAGTGAAAACTGAGTTGAGTAACAACTGGCAGAGTTTGGAGACGGACATCACATATCACGGTGCTTACCATTTTCTAACAATCACATTTAAAAAAAATTTTTTTTTATTTACAAAGAGGTTACCACTTATCAAGGCCAGGAGACTACTCAAGGATAAGGGTAAATGTGTGTATGGTAGTCCTTGGCACAATATGTAGTAGTCGTTAGTAGTGGAAATTTGATATAATTAGATTATTTTAAGAGGACGGTCAGGAAAATCAGATCATACGGTATCACTGGAAGAATACTTAACATAATTAAATCCTTCTTAGATAAGAGAAAAATCCAGGTTGTCCTCGATGGCCGTACATCTAAACAGTATGATATAAATGCGGGAGTACCTCAGGGGTCTATCCTTGGACCTCTATTATTCCTAATATTCATAAATGACCTCCCTGACAAAATTGTCTGTGAGATGGGTATATATGCTGATGACACCACGCTCTATAACAGACACGACAGGAAAACAAATGAACACATATCTAAAGAAATGTCAATTTTGCTAACAGATATTGTCACCACCCTGCATATTACATTTATCTTAGTTTGGTACATGGTTTTTGCTTCTGAGCTTTTTCCTTGGTATATGTCTTTGCTAACTATTGTTTTAAAACAAGCCGCATTTGTGTTTTGTCTCGTGTTCAAGCAAAAAAAAGAAAAAATGTTTTAGCAGAGTGTGTAGATAGACTGAGGAATAAGTGGTCATGGTTAGCATGCACCCACTGCAAGGAAACTGTGGCTGCACGTGGGCACGGACCTAGAATTGATCGATTACAAGGGTCATGATTATGCAAAATAGGTTCTGTTTACAGACCAAAATAACTTAATAAAACGGGTGAGACTTTTTGCTTGAAAATCAGTTCATTTTTGACGCTATGTCATCTGCATGTGTTTTGGATGGATGTCGGTTTATTTCTTGTTTCTTTTTTTTTTTTTTTTAACTGTTATCAGTGAAGAAAAGATAGAACTACTACTATATTAAGAGCAAATCTCTTTCTGTTATTGTGAAGAGAAGAAAAAGAGGAAAATAATCCAGCTCCTTGCGTGAATAGTGACAACTGGCGTTCTGTGTGTTTTTTCAACTTTAAATAATTTATGTGACTGAAATACGAATCCATCTTTCACACCATTTTTATGGAATTCTGAACACAATGTGCAATTTACTAATGCATCATTCCAAAAACTTTTGCATACATCATTCCAAGAAATAAAAAAAGCTATGTCAGTTTTCCTTTTTTTTTTTTTTTTTTTTTTTTTTTTTTTTAAACACAATACTGTATTAATCTGTTTAAAAAGACAGGACAATTTGTCTTTGTCTTATTAAGAAATCAATAATTCATTAAGACAATGTAAGAATTGTTAATTTATATTTATTTCAACACCTGGAATTTGCATTTATTTTCTTTAGGTGACCATCATCTGGAACCAACGAAAAGACAATTTGCCTTTTAAACTTTTCTTTCTTCCTGTTTGAAGTATTTTGATCTACAACACTTTTTGGTTTATCTAACCCGGAAAACCCCACTACTTGTTAACGATTCTTTTTTTTTTTTGGGGGGGGGGAGGAGGGGGGGGTCGGTTTTTAATTTAATTTGTTTTAAATGGTTCATTAATTGGTTTGGTTTCTATTTTCATGACATATCTGCCCTTTTTTTTATTGTATAATGTCACAATTGTTTTGTTTGCTATTTGTATCTAAAAGGAACATCTGCAGGCTAGTGCTGCTTCTCAGCTGCTTTAACTTACACTATTTCAAAATCCCCCCCTCTCTCTCTCTCTCTCTGTTACTGAATATGTGATCTTATTCAACTAATCACATTTTTGAATCTCTCAATGCTCTATTCCCGTCTGTAATTTTCTAACAATTTTTGATTAGTAACAATTAAACAAGTTCTTACCTCTAATTCCTCAATTTTGTATGCAGTTAAGGGGTCGAAATTGGGGCCAAAGTAAAAAAAAAAAAAAATTGACTTCTGCGGTCTCTACCAAATTACTTAGCCAATTTTTGGTCTAAACATTTGAAATTTTACATAAGGGGTATCCAGACATGCAGCAAGCTTTTTAATCGGTTTTTCGGCAAAAACTTTGGCTACCAAGAAGTCAAAGTTGAAAGAGTTGACCTTTGCAGACTTTAACAAACTTCTCTGCCAATATTGGGTCTAAACACTTGAAATTTTATATGTAGGTTACCTGGACATGAGTCAAAATTTTTAATATATATATATACGTATGCACATAAAGTTATAAACAGTACATAGGGCCCGAGCAAAGCCGGGCTTAACTGCTAGTTATCAATATTAAAGAAAACCTCAAACATTTTTCCAGACTGTTTATAAAAAAGTAAAAAAAATTTTTCTTTCAATTAATAAAACAATCCCCAAATTTCTTATTTCATGCTTAACATTCACTGAATATTCTTTCTCAAGTGATCACCTCCATCTTTATTGATTTACCATGAGGCATTCTCAATTTGCTGCTAAAAACAAACATGCTGAATATTCACAACATCAATTTATTTAATTCTGCAAACTGTCATCTCAAAAAGTACAGGAAAAGTCACACAACAACTTAAATAGCAAGTGAGGAGATCTGGGAATGATTAGAATGTGAGTTTGGATGTCTCTCAGTTGTTTTAGTTTAAGGACAATTGAGGTGATTGATTCCCATATTGATTGAATAGATTAATGTGAATATGGTGATAATTACCTAATGTAATCAGCAAGCCAGACAGTTGTTTGGATTACTTAAGAAAATACTGTTCATCTTTGACTTTTTTGGTGATATATATATATACTAGACTAGACTACCCATGGCCCATTGGGTTAGTCTATGTTATAGCTAGCTATGGAATAGTGAGTATACAGAATTAATGTATAAAAGTGCAAGTGACTATACAGAATTAATATATTGAATGCACATGCGTGCAAAAACAAACATGGCGACCAGTGAAAATAATACATTGGGTAATAAAGGTCTTAACATCATTGCCCTTGGATTAAATGAAAAATCCTTTATATAAGAGGGTTGTAATCTGTTGAAAAAAATTGCATTGTACATGGCTACCCAGTTTTTTTTTGTGTTAACAGCCTTAAAAATATCGAAAAATAATTAATATTTAACACTGACCTTTTCAAAGCAAATCACTCCCCCCCCCCAGTTTTGAAATATTTCTATGTATTTTTGGAACTCATGACTGGTGATTAGGGGAATTTGGTTCCTTTTATATGATATAGGGATTGAGAGTATTTTGCCACTGTTTTCAATCGTGCCTGATTTTTTTTTTTTTTTTTTTTTTTTTTTTTTTAATTTGTAATGCAAAACAATTTTTAAAAAACATTGCGTCCCCTATCAACATTTTGTGTGTATGTGTGGAGGGGTGGGTGAGAGGGCGTCGATAATATCACACCCCTACGTTTATTTTAAAAATTTAATTTTTTTTTACAATGAGCAAATGAGCATCGATTTCATATCATAGTGGCACATCTGATTAGGACGAGCCCCACTTGAGTGAACTGCCAGCTGGCCTGTTACATGTCGTTAACTAATTATCTTTGGCAACAGTTATAGCCAAATTTGTGTTACTGTACTCATAAAGAAACAGAACAAAAAAGTAAATTCACCTAATCGCAACTGAGTTGTGGATGGGAAATGGTCGATGCCACAAAGCAAAATTCATAAATTCACATTTTGAATATTCAGTAAGTTTGTGTTCTATCAACTTTAATCATCTTTCAGTTGCAAGGAATGAATTTCAGGATGGCTGCATAGTCCAAAGTCCTTAGACTTTCACGAAGGAGTAGGGGGTGGTGCTTCATGATTAGCCTAATGGATGTTACAACAAGTTAAAATCCTGCGAGATCCATGGTATTTATGTATGTAAAAGTATGAATCAATCATCTTATCTAGCTTTAGTTAAAATCATCAGAAGGTTTTTTTTTTAATACAGGTTCTTGACTGAGCTCCAATCTCTGGTTTTTCCTTATGAAACATTCACAGCAAAAACTCGTCTTTCTATCACAACTAAAGAGAACTTTCTCAGTGTTTCTAAATTCAAACAGAATATCCAGGAGTAGAGCTTCTTTGTAAGGGTTTCTGTGTGGAGAACACATTGCCACAGAACTACTTCCCTGTGCATTACAACTTGGTTATCTTAAAAACCAATGCCAACAAGTTTCTATCAAGAACTAACCTCACAAATATTCTTGGGACTTGGTCCTGGCAGTCATTTTGTCTCATTAATTCTTATCCTCAAGTGGCATTTGGCCTTGTTAAATGATCATTTAGTCAAAAAAAAAAAAAAAAAAAAAAGCAGTCGGAATCTGTGATCAGCCTACAGATGTCTAAACAGTTCAAGACTGCATTAGTTGCATTATTTCATTATGGCCATTAGTCTTTGGATGATCACCCCCTCGTTTGAGTAGTGGCGAATGCAAGACTTGACTTTCTTGTACATCATCATCGTCATCAACAGGAACTTAAATGTATCTTTCGAAGAATTTTTCACCCTCCAGCAGTAAGTCATGGTTTCCACAAGACTTGGCAAAAGTTGTACGATTATTACTTTTGTCCATGTAGAAGAAAAGCATTCTGTATCTGTTCCTGCTCTTGGCGTTAGCTTACCAGAGGACATAGTGATGATGCCTACCATATCCAGGTTAAAATCGTCCTGGACAAACATTCAGACTATGGATATCGTCTTGCTGCCTTTTTAAGTGGCTTATTGCACTTTGCCATTTTTTTTTTTTTCCAATAAATTTGATTTGAAGTAGCAAATTTTATGCAATTTTTTTTTCACTCCAGACAAAGCATATTGTCACTTGGAATGTAACGGATTACTATTTGGGATTGTGTCTAACAGGGGACTGTGGGGAGTTGAGCAGCAAGATGCCTGTTTACATTACATTTAATCTTCTGTAGGTTAGTACAGTTAGGGAAGCAGGAAAAAAGAAGGGAATTCCAAACTGTAAGAGTCCAAGAACAGAAACTATTACACTAAAAGGCTTTCCAGCATCTAGGTACGTCAACAGTAAAGGGGGTGATTTTGCTGCTTGTCATGGGTATGTCAAGGGGGGCACAAGTACTATTAGTTCATCAGGGCATATTCCATTAAAGTACTTGTAAAACAGACACAGGGATGCAACATTGTAGTGATGGGTCAGAGATTGGAACTTGTCTGATAGTGTGGGAGCTATTAGATTTGAGCTTTTTTTTTACTCTAAGTGAAAGCACCAGCCCGGATATGGCAACAATATTTGAATACATGGGTGAATTGTGGCTTTGTAAAGATATAGGATATTCTTTGGTGTAAGTAATTTTCTCGCAGGGTAAAGGGAGCCCACTTTTGCAGCAGCCTTGGTAATTAATGATATCAAAGAAATTGCTAAATAATAGATTTTTTTTTTCAGTGTTAAATAACCAAAAATGTTAAACAGACTAAACAAAACCAACAAAAATTTGTCAATCTTTAATAAAACCTTTTTTTTGTTTTTTTTTTTCAGATTTCTTACAAATGCTTATGAGAATGATCTGAGGAATATTTGGTCTTTTATGACCTGACGCTGAATCTCCAAAAGAACTGCCTTTATTCTCTACTTACCTCATTTAAATTTTGACCATGTTGGTCAGTGTTAATATACAATGGCTCTCCTGGGTCCTAATTGGCTTTCTATGCCTGACATTTTCATTTGCCGACCAGGATTATTATGAAATTTTAAATGTACCCCGGTCTGCCAACACGAAAGAAATTAGAAAAGCATTTAAAAAATTGGCTGTATCTCAACATCCGGATAAAAGAACGGTAAGTTATTCTTTAAACGCAGTTTTTCAAAAAGTTCAGCTTTCTGTAATGTTGTGTGATCATGTTTGTAGAGTTATGTCCCCTTTCTAAAAATGGATTAGGCACCTGGAATTAAAGAGTTTTCGCAAATTTAATTGCTGTTTGTCCGATCATTATAGTTGCTTCTGTGAGAAGGTTTACAGTAGAACACAAAGCAAGACATGTAATTCAAAAATGACTTATTTTCTTTTTGTAAATTTTCAATGTAAACCTACATTAGACTGCATGTTTCAGTTATACATGCGAATGGCAGCTGTTACAGGTGATGTCCGGCTTAGAGAAAAGGAGGAGAGGATAGAGAATGAAAAATATCTTTGGTTGGAGTTCGACCACTCAGATGTTTCTTTGTTTCAAATTAGTGCCTCTTTAAATGGGGAATTGTGCTGAAACCAACTTGAGAAAAGTGATGTTCCTCGATGGGCTTCAGATATGCCTCTTTGAATAGACATTGTCTATTGTCTAGCCATTAGTAGAGATCTCGAGTAGTCAACTTCTAGGTGGTTGAATGGTAACCACTAACAAGGCCAGAATCTGAAATTTCCAGTTATGAGAAGAAAAAAACTCCAGAGTGGGGAGGCAGTTAAAGCCTACCTTCTAGATAGGATATATGCAGTTGTTTTTTTGTAGGGGCTGGTGGTCAGTTGGACTGGTGTGCCTTTCTGGTCGAGGTGGATCCTTGAGGTTCTTAACTAAAAAATTGTGTTGATTGAATTTGTATTTCTGTTTTGGTGAGGTAAAAATTTCATTTTATAAGTTTACTATTTAACCTAACAAAACGAGTACCATTTTAACTTCAATTAATTGTTTTTAAATTGGCGTTCTAGATTTTGTTTGGAAGGAGAATTTTTTTTATTGCTGCATTGACAGAATTCAATAATAACTTTGAACTGGCACTTAAGCAGGATAATCACAGGCTGTGCAATGAAATGTCTGACCCACTATGCACTATGTATATGCATGTGTGTGTGTGTATGTATGTGTGTGTATGTGTATATATATATATCTATATATATATATATATATATTTATATATTAGTGATGGGACGATTCCAATATTATTCCCGATTCCGATACAATTACCGATTCCAATTCTTTAGAAATCTCTAAATATTTAACTATAAAAATGTAATTTGATCTCGATTACTGTAAAAACACATCTTAAATGTGAATCTATTTTCTCAAACCTAAAAAAGCACTTGAGATTTTAGTTTTACTGGAATTTTAAATCAATAAATATTTATTTTATTATTACTACAAGCAGTGGAAGATTATCTACGATTACTGAAAAATAGTAATTTAAGGTCGCTTCGAAAGAAAACTATTAATGAAACAAGAGAAAGAATTGTACATTTATCAACAGAAAAAAGATTAAATTTTGTTAACATTCAAATTTTATTGAAATAATCCCAAAATTAAATTATATATTGCCAATTGAAATTTTAGGGAATTTCACTATATTTTTTTTTTTTTTATAAACTGAAAATTATACTTCGTATATTTGCATTTTTAGATGTACTATGCTTTTGAAGTATTTTATATTAATTTTATTTATTTATTTGTTTGTTTTTTAGGATGATCCAAAAGCTCATGAAAAGTTTCTTAAAATTACACGGGCTTACGAAGTCCTCAAAGATGACAATCTTCGGAAAAAGTATGACCTTCATGGGGAAGAGGGTCTCTCAGAAGATTTCCATGGGGGAGATCACTATGAGAGCTGGTCTTTCTATCAAGATGAATTTGGTAAGTAGAATAATAATCCTAAACTATCAATACTAATACAAGCAGTATCTAATAACATGTTTGTGTCTACCTACATCTTTCCACTCCCTGTGTCCAGGCAGCCCTTCCTTTTTCCCATCCCTGCATCCAGACAACGCTTCCTTTTTCCCCTTCCTGCATCCAAGCAGCCCTTCCTCTTTCCCCACTCCAGGCGTCCAGGCAGTCCTTCCCCTTTCCCACACCAGGCGTCCAGGCAGTCCTTCCCCTTTCCCACTCCAGGCGTCCAGGCAGTCCTTCCCCTTTCCCACTCTAGGCGTCCAGGCAGTCCTTCCCCTTTCCCCTTCCCCTTTCCCACTCCAGGCGTCCAGGCAGCCCTTCCCCTTTCCCACTCCAGGCGTCCAGGCAGCCCTTCCCCTTTCCCACTCCAGGCGTCCAGGCAGCCCTTCCCCTTTCCCACTCCAGGCGTCCAGGCAGCCCTTCCCCTTTCCCACTCCAGGCGTCCAGGCAGCCCTTCCCCTATCCCCACTCCCGGTGTCCAGGCAGCCCTTCCCCTATCCCCACTCCCGGTGTCCAGGCAGCCCTTCCCCTATCCCCACTCCCGGCGTCCAGGCAGCCCTTCCCCTATCACCACTCCCGGCGTCCAGGCAGCCCTTCCCCTATCCCCACTCCCGGCGTCCAGGCAGCCCTTCCCCTATCCCCACTCCCGGCGTCCAGGCAGCCCTTCCCCTATCCCCACTCCCGGCGTCCAGGCAGCCCTTCCCCTATCCCCACTCCCAGCGTCCAGGCAGCCCTTCCCCTATCCCCACTCCCGGCGTCCAGGCAGCCCTTCCCCTATCCCCACTCCCGGCGTCCAGGCAGCCCTTCCCCTATCCCCACTCCCGGCGTCCAGGCAGCCCTTCCCCTATCCCCACTCCCGGCGTCCAGGCAGCCCTTCCCCTATCCCCACTTCCGGCGTCCAGGCAGCCCTTCCCCTATCCCCACTCCCGGCGTCCAGGCAGCCCTTCCCCTATCCCCACTCCCGGCGTCCAGGCAGCCCTTCCCCTATCCCCACTCCCGGCGTCCAGGCAGCCCTTCCCCTATCCCCACTCCCGGCGTCCAGGCAGCCCTTCCCCTATCCCCACTCCCGGCATCCAGGCAGCCCTTCCCCTATCCCCACTCCCGGCGTCCAGGCAGCCCTTCCCCTATCCCCACTCCCGGCGTCCAGGCAGCCCTTTTCCTATCCCCACTCCCGGCGTCCAGGCAGCCCTTCCGGTTTCCCGACCCTGGTGTCCAGGCAGCCCTTCCGGTTTCCCGACCCTGGTGTCCAGGCAGCCCTTCCGGTTTCCCCACCCTGGCGTCCAGGCAGCCATTCCGGTTTCCCCACCCTGGCGTCCAGGCAGCCCTTTCGGTTTCCCCACCCTGGCGTCCAGGCAGCCCTTCGTCTATCGTGGATTCTCATCAAGAGTATATAAAAAATATTTGCTCCCATATTTTTTCTAAAGATACAGGAAATTTGACAAAAACCTATCCGAAGAACAAGCATGTTTTCAACCTGGATTTTCCACCATGGACCACATTCAAGTTATAAGTTAACTCCAAGAGAAAGCCAATGAGCATTGTATATCACTTTGTTTTACCTTTAATGACTATGAAAAAGCATTTGAGCACATCAAATTCAACCCCATGTCTGCAGTTTGAAAAGTCAGAAAGTGGACAGTTCTTGCATAAACTAGTATGAAGATCTCCATGAAAGAGCCACAACTTTAAACATTTTAATAGGATGTCAAAAAGATCAAAAGGCCGAAAGGTGTGATAGACAAGGTAGAAACAGTTCACGAAACCTCTTTACATCCTGCCTGCTCAGTCAATAAAAATGACTGGGAAGGACAAGGTATTAATATAAATGGAGAATTTACTCAATTGAGATAAGTTAGAAATACTTTGTAAACAACCGAAATGAAATTTATTGGCCTGTAGTTTTTAATATCTTTAAGTTTCCTTTCTTGTGGAGGATGGTAACTGTCACATTCTTCCAGTTCCTAGGCATTTTGCCTTTAAGCCATTTGGGTACAGTTTAATCAAGACATTAAAAAAATGAAAATATCAAAAAAAGGTTATATTGTACGTATCCGTTTTGAACTGAAGATCTCTGAAAAAAAAATTTCACTTAATTTGATCGAGTAGTTTTTTATTTTTATTTTTTTTTTACAGCAGAAAAACACGTTTTTATGATAGCATGTTGAAGACAGACATCTTTGGATTTTTAAAATTTTTGTTTGGATTATAGAAACGTCATGGGGAGATAACTCAGTTTAAAGTGCCGACACTCCATCCCGATCTTTAATACTAGCTTTTCTTCCTAAAAATCAAACCTTTTGTTCGGTATCATAACAAATTGTTTTTTTGCTGTAAAACAAAAACTACTTGTTGAAATTAATTGAAATTTTTTTTTGGAGAACTATTATATAAGCTGTGATTTGTTCACTCTTAGCTTGGTGAAAGCTTGTCGTAATTCCATCCTTGTGGAAATTTATCGCTAGTTATTTGATTGCCGATTACTTTAGATGTTATCACGATAGTGATGAGCGTAACGGCCCTCTGTCTGTAAAGGGTTGATCTTTAGGTTTTCTGGTTTTGTAGAACTCAGTGTAGAATTCTTCACATATTAAGCAAGTTAAGTTGGTTGTGAGGGGCCATCATCTTCTTTCAATGTGATATTATTCCTATGAAAGTATTGTTTCTTTTTAGCGGCCTTGAGACCAAGCTTTTAGCTGTTCTTCCTCATGTCCTTATTTCTTCATTCATTCGGAAGCGATTTATTTATTTTTTTTTCTCTTAGTAGTAGTTTGCGCTCTAGTAAGAGCTTGTCCAGTCTTGATGGCATATCTCTTTCAGTGATGTCTAGTATCATTTCTAAAATAGTGGAGGTGATATAATTACATGTGTTTACGGCTGATCTGCGCAGTTTTGTTTTAAATGCTTTGAACCTGTTAATCAGTTTCAGTTGGAATTCTCATACTTTGGCAGATAGCAAATCGTGGTTCATTATTTAAAAAATTGGTACTTTTAATAAAGATATTAAAAAATAAAAATATCGAAAAAAGGTTATATTGCACCTATCCGTTATGGAATGAAGTTCTCCGAAAAAAATTTTTCACTTAATTTCAGCAAGTATTTTTTATTTTTTTTTTTAAACAGTGAAAAAACAATTTATGATACCAAGCAAAAAGTTCGATTTTTTAAGGAAGAAAAGCTAGTATTAAAGATGGGGAGGGAGTGTCGGTGCTTTAACTGGAGTTATCTCCCCCGTGGCATGTTTAACAAATTCCATAATGGCTGACTTCAACATGCTCTCATAAGAACATGTTTTTCCGCTGTAAAAAAATCTACTCAATCAAATCAAATGAAATTTTTTTTCGGAGATCTTCAGTCCAAAACGAATACGTACAATATAACCTTTTTTCGATATTTTCATTTTTTTAATGTCTTGATTAAACTATACAAGTACCGAAAAAGTTTTGCTCTAATTTTGAATTGTTGCAGAACAATGCCTGTATCAGATGGTGATCACTCCCACTGTTAAATCGGTTGAGGACTGAGACATGTGTAAAACTGTGTGGTTTATTGGTTATTATGTAATCAATTTTGTTCTTTGTGATGATGTTTGTGAAAGTCCAAGTCCAGTGTTTGCTGAGATTCTTCAAGAATGCGTTTATGATCTTCAGCTGATGTCTCTCACAGAAATTAATAAGTGTCTCCTCTGGTATTCTGTTCTCAAAGACAAAAGGACTAGTACTTTACTCATTTGATTACTCTTCCCCAACTTTAACATTGAAGTCACTTATAATTATGTTGCAATAGGTTTTGTGGTTTGTAACAAGGTCATCAATTTCCTTGTGACTTTGACTTCATCTGTATAGTTAGGAGTTGGGAGATATGTCTATATAATGTTGAGATGATATTTGGCACTGATTTTTATCGTAATTTGGTTTACTCTATCATATAAGCTGTAGAAGCTGGTAATGTTTGTGCATTATTTCAAATCAGTTATAAAGTAATAGTTTCTCATTAATGTTTTTTTTTTTTTTTGTGACACTGGACGTATGGACAAGTAAATTAATACTTAGATTATCAATCCTCATCTAAAACTTCCTAAACATTAAATAAAAAAATGTAATCGGTTTAATTTTTTTTTAGTCCAGTTTATCGATAAAAGGTAAATCAATGCTAGAATGAGTGATTTTATTTTTTCTCATTGATTTGTTTGTTCATGTGAGCATATGATTAAAAAAAAGAGGGTGGGTGGAGGGAGCTGTCTAAATACCCAGAGTCTGCAACTGCTATAATATCTGCAGCAAACATTAATTAAATGTTGTAAACAGCTTGTAAATTTATCCAATTCAACAGTTTCAACTTATCTAGTAATTTTATGTAAGCCATATGTTACCTGAATGGTAATCAATTAATACTCCTAAGGTGGGGTCAGCATATGTTTACTCTATGAAATTATGCCAGTTGGATTTTCAGAATTAGACCTAGATAGCAAGCCAACTGACATGTCTATTTTATTTAGACTAGTTTATCTTCTTTTTTTTTTATTTTGCTCGTTATGCTATTAGCATTTTTATCCCATTTTTACTGAAAATACTTATTCCAGTTAGGACTATTATAATAGTGGAGGCAGACTTCGGAGCTACTTGTGTCTGTCAGTATAAAACCTAACATAAATATCAATAACTATGTTATGGGATTTTAAGAGTTGGACCTAAATAACATTTAAACTGAGTTATCCAACTTTCATTATGATGAAGCAAATTTCACTTGTTATTGTTGTACAATGTTGTTCGTACTATAATAATGTATTTTGCTGCAGTTTATTTTAAAAATGTAGTTCTACCTGGAGAACTGGTAATATGGAAATTGAACATTTTTCAATTATGAACGAAAGGCAAAAATCTGCAAGGGAAATAACTCGTATTTTTAATTTAACAATATAAAAAGTTATCTCCTTTGCATTTAGGTCCTGGATATGACCTAAAACTATATCCGATGGTGAGGCCCCACCTTGCGGGCCTTAGGGAGTGTGGAGCCACCCTTTAATTGCCATTGCTCCGAGGTCCACTCTGACCCAGAGTGGTAGTACCTGTTAGGGTCCCAACTATGGGTTAAATAGAATCTGACTTTAAAAAAAAAAATATACTCCATTAAAAATCGTTCCTCAAAATAACTAGATTCAACATTAAATAACCTGAAAAAGGTTGATATGCCGTAAAACAAAAACAACCAACCAACCAACCTTTGCATCTAAAATTTTTTTTATTTTTCTGTGTAAGACCTTTAACATGGTACAATAATAACAAGTGAAAATTGCAGTGTAAAAAGCAACATTTTATTTATCATTTTAAATGCTATTTTGAACTGATTTTGAAAATCTAACAAGCTAGCTTTTATGTATTCAATTGAAAATTTGATTAAAAACATTGTTTCAGATTTGCAAAAAATTTTGTTTCCCTATGTGAGGAATTCCTAACCTTTCGCTTGTGAATTCTCAGAGAGCTATTTTATCATCTATCTCATATATACATGTATCATTTTTTTTTTTTAATCAAATATTCATTTTAGGTTAGCAAAACAGTTTCCTTATATTCATAACAAAATACAAATCTTGAAATTTTCAATAAACACACATCCATTCGATGAGCAATTTTTTTTTTTTTTTGTAGATCCCCTTAAAACTTCTGTGGATCTCAGCTGGAAAGCTTAGCCCTATATTATATAACATGGAGCATGATGTGAACATTAAAAAAAACCCACATTGCCATTAAACAAAATGGCATAAAAAATGGCGTGTTTAACAAATGTAATCTTTTCAGAACTGATCATAATAAATAAAAAAGTCTGTTTTTAATGTACTTTTTCAATGACTCTCAGATCAATTTAAAAATAACATAGTTAATTAAAATCTGGTTAGATAGGGTCAAATAATGATTCCTATGAATAAGGAAAAAGAAAAGCTCAATTTTTAAATGTTTAAAAATTTTTTTTAATGCCTTTCAAAAACTATTAAGGATTTCTTTTGAATGGCAAAATTTTGTGAGAGATGTACAGCATTGCATTTTATGTAAATATGTATTTTTTTTCTTCTTTCAGGTATTTATGATGATGATCCTGAAATTATAACCCTTAGTCATTCTGATTTTGGTAAGTCAACCAATTTATATTTTATTAACTAAGTAATGTTAGCACCCATCCTCCAAATATCAAACTAAAAACCTTATATGAGGGTCATTCCAAAAGTAATGTATCCTATTAGTAGCAATACCACACCATTTTTGCTTTACATTGAGTAAGCTCAAAGCAAGTATTATTGAAAAGAATATAAAAAACAAAGAAATATTATCTTTAGTTTTTTAAAATCAGTCCATTGGAACTGAAGTTATGACCATTCAACGTATCAAAAAGTGCATAGTTCACTGCACATTTTGTCTCAACTCAGTCCTTTTCAAATGCATTTAAGCTTGTGACTGAAAATGGTAGGAAATTTGCACAATTTACAGACTAACCCATCTTTAAAAAGCTGTATCTTAAGATCTTTTTAAGATATGATGAAATTTTCAACATATCATACCATGAAGGTTCAGATGTATTTACGACCATCTCATTTAGTAACTTTCTAATTAGCATACTTGTTTCATTTTAACAGCTTTAAGTAGAAACATCATAAAAGCAGCTAAAAAATTTA